>NW_010336571.1:63776-69083 GCF_000700745.2 Antrostomus carolinensis
CCTTGTACGTCCCTTATTACTTGTCTTGAAAGAGTTTGGAAGTTTTAAGTATCTCTCCTGCCCCATCTCTCCTATTCCCTTTATGGCAATAAAATTACGGTCATAGGATATATAGTCTTGCCATAGGGGAATGGGCCTCCTGCTCGGGTTTTTAAGCCACATCTGCAGCTGCAGCTGGAGCAGGCTTTGAAAAATATCGGTCTTATGAAAGGATGTCATTTTCTAACAATGAATCCTCCTTCAGAGGACGCTGCGCCATTTCATTCCTGCCCAGCGCTGTCCGGCAGCTGCCTCCTCTGCACTTCATTTGCTGCTCCAGTTCACCCTGGGAAATACACAGGGGTATTTTTTCCCAATTTCTTTCCCCACAAGTTGTTTCATCTTTAGAATCACAACATTTCCTGCCAACATCAGAGGTTTCCATTCTTGTCTCCTCTCTCCCTTGTTCTTTCTACCCATTTTCAGACTTATATAGCCCTTCTGTTTCTTACCATCTCTCCCTTTCATCCCCTGGTCCTCTCGCGGTGCCTCCCTCGTTTCAATTCTCCACTTAGCTGGGGTTCAGAAAACAATTGCCGTCTTCCACCTGTTTTTCCTCCTTTGTTGCTCTGTGGTTTGATTTGGCCTTTGTCTGCTTTCCCTTTTTTTTTTTTTTTTTTTTTTTCTTCCATGAATATCTTTTTTTCCCCTCACTCTCTTTTTAAGATTGGAGCAAATGATCAATATTATTCCCCCGCGCTCTGTTTGATAAGGTAACGCTGGACTGGTGCAGTGGAGATGGATTTGTTGTCACCGCAGAGAGGGAGGAGAAGGGGTGAAGGTACCGGTGACACGGCACAGGGCTGTGGCAGCGGGAGGCTGGGCACTGGGAGCGCCCAATGTGCTCTGAGTTGGGAATAAACACGTGTCCTTCAGCCGACACAAATCCGGGACAGAGGCCGGGGTCCTTCGCCCCAGCAGAGCCCACGGGAACACGCTGGTGCAGGTCAGAGCGCAGGGGCCACTTTTAGGCTCTTTACCTCGGAGATAGTTTAGGAAAGCCTGCCAGGCAGGAATGTTCTGCTCAACCTCACGCCACGGCTTGGTTGCGTTTTCTAGACTTTCTGCTTTATCCTGTGGTCAGTGGCCCTGTTTGCTTTGCGGCAAACCAGCCTCTCGCCCTGGATTTGGGGTCGTTAGCCGCAGGGAATCAGCAGTGCCGCGCTCTAGCTGCCGTGCTCTGAAACTTGCCCCTGAGTGGAAGGGTCAGGAGGGAACCCAGCCTGGTTTGTGACTTGGGTGGATGCTCCATCTGCACCAAAAGCCATTGCAGGGGGGACCAGGCTTTTAAAAAATTCTTTTTTTCTTTCTTCCTGATATTGATGATGTGGGAAAAGTAGGTAAAATTTATTGGGGAGAGTCAAAGCTTCCCCCCATTCCGCCCACCTGTTCGGCGTTTCTGCTGCCTTTCATTTCTGAAGTGTTACATATGGATTACATATGTCTTTCTGCTGCAGCTCTGCGGCTGAAAAAACCCAACAACCACAAGGAAATCGATAAACACCTGTTATTCCCAGATCCGCAGTTACTTGGGCTCAAAAAGTGCCTGCAGGCAAAGTTAAAACAAAACCCCCGGTAAGTCTCTCTGCCTTCACCGCCGCTGTCTTGCCGGCCCCGGGGTGTGTGTGTGTGTGTTATTTTATTTCTTATTTATTTCGTTTTGTTTCATCTCGGTTTATCCCGGAGTGGAACCTCCACCGCCGCTGTGACCTGGTAGCCCGGGCTGGGCGCTCCCGCAGCCCCCGGCTCCCCGCAGCCCCCCGGCTCCCGCAGCCCCTGGCTCCCGCAGCGTTCCCGGGGCGAGGTTGCCCCCTGCTGCTCTCCTGCCGTGGAGGAACGCGGGATGTGAGAGGGGCTCTGGGGGACGGGAACACACTGGGGGTCATGTGCTGGAACCCGATCGACAGCTGGGAGATAATCTGGTGAAATGTGGTTATTGATAAATAACGCAGTAAGGGATGAACACACCATGTGTCGTTCCTTCTCTCCAGAGGGGAACAGCCGCATTGGAAAACACTTCTGAGGGGCTGGGCTGGAGGAAGGAGCAGCGAGGGGCACACATGTGGCACAGGACTGCTGGCAGCTGTGTTGGTTTTACCAGGAGTTTTTGCTGGTTTCTGTCGGGATTTGCTCAGGCTCTGCTGAAGGCCATTTTGTGAACACGTGTGTCCTGCCCTGATGAGTTGGTGTGAGACTCCGTTTACCTTTGCTGACTATGAGTTTACACTTTGTAAATGACTTAGTACACTTCACATATGACTTTATTTCTCCAGCCTCTCCCTGCTTCAGCCCTGCAGCAGAGCCTGAGCACTCACCCCTCTTGCCAAGCGATACCCAAGAAGCGTCCGGTTCCTTACTCCCTGTTGGCAGAAGAGAGGGGTGAGAGCAAGGCTGGTCCTGCAGAGCTCGGAAAGAGCCTGGCTAGTTTGAGCCCCAAAGGAGCCAGAGCCATGCAAATGGCCTGGCAGTTTAACCCTGGTGTGCTGGAGGAGGCGCAGGCCCGTGTGAGGATGCACAATAGCGCGTTGGTGGAGGTGGGTGCTTTGTTCCGGCTCTTTAGAAGACATCGTTCTTGCTGGGTCAGGAGCACGTCGCATCACAATTAAAGCGTGTGGCAAATACTCCTTGGCATGCCAGCGGGTAGCGTCTTTTTATAGTCCTGGGTATCAGCTGAGACCTGGAAATAATGGCTGAAGCCAGCGCTGTGAAATATAATTTCTTTAAATGTAAGAAAAAAGCAAAACTCAGAAAATTGTGATGGCGTTTTAACTAACTTCAAGTGTGCTGGCTGGTTCAGTCGCCCCTTTGATGTTGCAGCCGGGTGACCTGGCCTCCCCTGCCATTCATCACTGACTGGAAATCAAACTCCTCGGTTCTCCTGCTTTACAGTCCTTCCTCTGTTCTGCTAATAAACACAATGTTATTTAAAATAACCGTTCAGGAGGCGTTCAAAGGGGATATCCATATATGAATTTTAGTGAGAGTGCAGTTTCTTGCTGCCAAGTCCTAACCTTCAAAATGCAACACAGAAAAAGATAGCATTAATCCAAATACGCAGCGTTGGAGTCGTAAAGCGTGAGGCTCACAAACCCCTTCGCTCTTGTGGCTGCTCTGTGATCAGAACCTCGGGGGAAATGTCTTTAATTATTTCATTTCACCTTAATTTTTACAGTGTCAATCTATGGTTATGGGAACAGCTATATAAGGACAAAAAATCCTGTTTGCCAGAGGTCCCGGAGAAAGGCAGCGTTGGAGAGCTGTCCTGGAAGCCAGGGCTGTGGTGGACACAGTGCGTGTGCAATAGATCTCGTGTGTGACACACCTGGATACAGTGCGTGTGTGACACACCTGGATACAGTGCGTGTGTGACACACCTGGAGGTGATGTGTGCGCAACACGTCGTGTGTAATTCACGTGGGCACAGTGTGCAACACCCCTGGACATGGTGTGTGTGTAACACCGGTGTGAGCCGTGTCTCCTGACCTCACTTGAGTCGTGACTCAGCAGTGATGCTTTAGCTGCTTTAGTTCACCCGTCCTGTGCTGCCCGAGAAATGGGGCCCCTGACTCCCCTGGTGTCTCACCCGTTTTGTTTGTGCTGTGCTGACAGCAGAGACGTGGTCATGGCCCTTTCAAAGTGACGTGATGTTTGCCAGCAGCCCCGCAGCGAGCTGCCCGAGCACCACACATTTGCCGTCGCTGGTAGGGGACATGCCAAACCCGCGCCAGGGTGTCGTGAAGAAGGTCAGGAGAACCAGCAGTGTTGCAATTTTAAACAAAGTGAGGAACAGTGGCAGTTGGTTCCATCACGTATGTTTGCCTCTGTTGCTCTCTGGGTAGTGTCACGGCTGTGGCCATCTCCTGTCATTTCCTTCCCCCAGGTTCTGTGTTGCACTAGACGTGATGAAGAGGAGCACTAGCTTGGGCATGGTAGGAGGGCAGAGGCAGAGCTGGAGCACCAAAACATGAGTTATCCCTTTTCCCCAGTGCCCAGCTCCTTCCCAGCCCCATGGGTGCCCTCATTCCCAGGGTGGCTCTGCTCAAGCCCATCTCCCTGGCGCTTGGCAAGTAGCTCCGCACTGGAGGAGCACTGAGGACATGGGGATGCGTCCCCCAGGGCTGGGGAGAGCACCCAGGTAATAGTTGTGGTGGGTCATTCACCAGCCAAGGGAAACCCCTCCCCTGAGCTGGTGCTGAGGCTTGATTAGAAGCAAATTAGGAGAGGGTTTAGTGTTGCTTTGGACTCTGGGATGAGTTTACCCCGAGTTTTGCTGCAGATCTCCTTTTCAGCGATTGCTTTCAGTGTGTTGTCCGTATCGTGTGGGAACGCGTCAAGTGGAGAGATGACTGGTTGGGTTAACGCAGCTCTGTGTTGTTTTTTTCATAGACTCTATATTTTCTCCTCTTAGATCTGGTTCTTTTCATCCTCGCTGCCTCTTTGCCTTTACCTTTCCAAAACATTTGTTGCTGCAAAACACGGCTGAAGCAGATGGCCAGGTCCAACCTTACCGCCCCGCTGCCCGCCCCAGCCCCCTGAAGCCGGGAGCGGCTGGGGCTCCCAGCCATTGCTGGAGGAGACTGCTGGCCAGTGCTTTCCTCTTAAACCTGCCATTGACTCATGGCTTGAAGACCAGATTGTTATTTTTTTTATGATACATACATGTCAAGGAGCAGGAGGATGTTCCTGTCTGCCATTTAATACAAGTCCACCTTCCTGGGAGGAGGGAAAGCTGATCTGGTTTGTGTGCTTTCAACTCTATGTCAGTATGGCCCAGCCCAGCTAACAGGAGTTGTTGTAATCTGCTCTGTTTTATCTGCTGTGCACAGAGTAACAGATGTGTAAGTCTAACACAGTACCTCGCTGGATGTATTATGGCAACACCATGGAAATATTTCTTAGCAGCACCAGAAAAAAAACCCATTTAATTTTCTGATTTCTTGCTGAATATGGAATGGAAAATATGTTGATTTAACTCTAAAAAAATGCACAGTAGATTTAAGGAAAGAAAAAAAAAAGTAAGAAAGAAAGAAACCCTTTACCATATCTAATTTCATTAGTAAACTGTAAATGGAAAATGATGAAGAGGTAAGATTTCAAAGGGCTGCTAACCCACACATTTTATGTAGCATTAATCATGTGCTCTTAATTTTTCTGCAGCAGAACTCTGCAGCGCTGTGTTCCTGCTCCATGATTCCCAGGGTGGTGGGTGAGCACGGGTGGGTGGGTGGTGGGGCCTGGCTGGGACCCCCCCATGGCAGCGCCCGTTGG
>NW_010336571.1:69139-71811 GCF_000700745.2 Antrostomus carolinensis
CCCACCCCACGGGTGAGATTTATGGCCACGTGCCGCAGGGTTGGTGCCTCTGCTCGGACTGATCCGAACTGTCGCTCTTCTGCTAGTGGCGCGTGGTTTCTGCCTCACCCTTTCAGAGGCTCTTTCTCTTCCAGGCTGTAAAGAGGGTTAAGAAAGGAATTGTCTCTATTATGGTAATTAAACTCCCAGGAAACAGCCTCATTAGACTAATAAAGAGTAAATAAAGCAGGCGAGGACACACTTTTCTTGCCAGTAGTCGAGGGCAGCAGTTACCTCCCTTCCCTTCACCCACCCGCCTGCTCCCCACTCCTTCTGCCTGGCCCCTGCCTGCACCCCTGCCTGCGCCCCGAGCCCCTGCCTGGCCCCTGCCTGCACCCCTGCCTGCGCCCGAGCCCCTGCCTGGCCCCTGCACCTGCCTGAGCTCACCCCTTCACTAACTTTCCCAGCACTTTTCCTCTGGAGCCAAAGTTTTCCCTGCTCGGTTGCAGGACAGGGAAATGAATATTTCTAAGGCTCAGGGCAGTTTTTGCTGGCGTTTTGCTCACCTTCACTAGAAGCTCCCCTGGTTTCCTTGCTGCCTTCACGAGAGCTGCAGTTCGGAGCAGACGCGGTGAAAGGCGGCAGCACGGGCACTTCCCGAGCACATGTAGCAAAGTCCAAGCGATGGGCACTGGTTTGTTTCTTGCAGAAATGACGGTTGTGGCACACTTCTGTGTGATATTTGTTCTCTAACGCTGACCCCGGCTGAGGCAGGGGAACGCACTGAAAATGCAGATGTAGCTCTCCTGCTTTTTCAGAAAGCAGATTATGGAGGGAGAATGAAATTAGCAGTAAAAGTATTAAAATATTGATAGCAATCATTCCATGTCTTGGCTTTACTAATTAATTATTAATTTTACCTTGAAGGTTAGCCTAAGAGATGGACTTTACTTTATCATGCCTTCACTTAGCAAGCTGTTTGACTATATATTTTTAAACATTATCAGGTCTCTAGCAAATAGCTCTCATTTTTTATGGTTAGCAGCTGGGATTTGCTTTGTGTTGGGCTCCATAAAACAGGAGAAGAGATGATGCTGTGAAGGCCCTGGGGAAGCGATCCCTCTGCCGTGTGTTAGTGATTCCGGCTGGCCTGTCCTGCTGTCCTTCCGGTGCAGTACTTGTTGCTTTTCCCTATCGAGGGACATTTGCAGCACTACCCAGAGTAAAGAAATGTCTTGACACAATGTCTTGGCTTGGCATTGCGAGACGGTTAAAAAGGAATTGGTTTCGCTGTAAACTCAGGGGTGCCGGCGGCTGGAGGGGTGCTGGGTGCTCCCCTGGGGCAGGGCTGCCCTCCCCACCCTTGGGTGGGTCTGTTCAACCAAGGAACAAGTGACAGGACAAGAGGGAATGGCCTTAGGTTGTGCCAGGGGAGGTTTAGGTTGGATATGAGGAAAAAATTCTTCACTGGAAGGGTTGTCAAGTATTGGAACAGGCTGCCCGGGGCAGTGGTGGAGTCCCCATCCCTGGAGGTATCTAAAGGACGTGTAGACGTCGTACTTGAGGACAAGCTTTAGTGGTGAACTTGGCAGTGCTGGGTTATGGTTGGACTCGATGATCGTCATGGTCTTTTCCAACCAAACTGTTCTCTGATTCTGTTGTCTTTAAATGCACAAACAACATCATTTAATGAAAACTATTAGCACATATATGATTTATAAATATTTTTTTAAACTGGGCAAACTTTAGAATTTACTGTGAAGAATGTTTTTTTCCTTAACATGACTTTAGTATTGATATAAGATTCAAATATGGAAACGTTTATGTGCGTCTGCGGCTTCGCTGGTGAGAAATCGTATTGATTTCAGTGAAGTATACACATGAGGAAGATAGGTCTGTGTGTGCAGGACTGCAGCTTTACTTTTGTAAACTTCCCATTTCCTCTCTTGCATCAGCAAGGTTTAAAAGATCTGTTTGTCTGTCTTGAGGGTAAATGCCTTTCATTTCTGAAATGGTAAAACCCATTTCTCACTTGTTTCTCTTAAAGTGGACGTGGTTTTCAGTGCGGACAAATGGAAAAAAGCTTCCCCAGCCTCCCTGGGGGGAGTGAGGTTGCAGACCTTCAACTTTGGAAAATACGATTTTCATTTTGTCAGTGTTAAAAGGGAATATTGGAAAAGGAAAATTTTGCCGTAGCCTTGTGAAAAACAGAGCTTAGCAGGCTGGACCCGTTTGAGGTGAAGCTAGAGACAGCACAGCTGGCTGCTGCACCCTGCTCCCGCTTGCAGCACCTCAGCGCGCAGGTCCCAGGGGAGCCGCTAACAGGCGGCGGGTTCAGATGCTGATGCTCTTTGCAGGGCTAGGACTTCACAGCTCTCGTGCAGAGACGTACACAGGTGCGCAGGGATGGGAGCATTCATTGAGCAAACTCAGACGTAGCTGTTGGAGGTTTGCTTGCTCCAAGGAGCTCTAATGACCTATTGGGTTTTTAATTTGGGAGGGAGGATTATGTTTGTTCACTGAATGGAATGGCAAATTTTGGCTTACACAGCCCTGTAAGGTGCCAGGGGCTCCCGTGCTGGTTTGCCACTCATCCCTTTCCACGAGCATCCCCTACAGCCGCTGCATGACCAAGGTGCAACCAGAGGGGAACCTGACTGTGATGCTGGTTTGGTCAATCTTCAATTCTTCAA
>NW_010336571.1:71841-78197 GCF_000700745.2 Antrostomus carolinensis
CAGTTGTACCGATGCCGATACACATTGACTCAGGCTGGGGTCAAGGAATTGGCACCGGTATATATAAAAAAAAAAAGGTATCTTAAGAAACTTACTCCCAGTTACCCCCCCTCCCCCCAGGATATCGTTTCCAGCAGAAAAATGCCACGTCGCGTCCATCTCTGTCCACATAATTGCGGGGTGTCTGTCAGCACAGGCTGGTCGTGTGTGTGTGTGACATAAAAGCAATCAGTTTCCTGTCTCCAAAAGAAACAACCAAAGAGAGATTTTCCTGCCATATTATGTGACTATTTTTGTGTCATTTCTGTTATGTAAGTTAGGGGAATAAATACAGGATTTAAGCAAATATCAGCTAGAATCTAGTTAGCACCAGTTCTGGAGAGACTGTCAACGCAGACCCAGCACTTGCCACTTTCCTACGTACTGGTCATGTCAGAGGGAAGAGGGGGTGAGCTGAGCCCTGTGACAGCATCAAACCAGCTGAGCTGCCTCCTTGTGAAGAGAAGTTTTTATGCCCATCCTACACCCAGTGTGTTGGATTCAGTTGTCTCAGGCCTCGTGCAGGCTCTGCTCTGCTTTAACCAGCAGACTGTCAGGCACTGCCTTCAAGTTTGATTTTAGTACACCTTTTGTGGTTCCTCTTAGAGGCTCTCAGTGGAGAGACGAACTTCCAGAGGTTCTAGGACTGGAAAAGCCCTCCAAAGCCTGGGGTGAAGCAGGCAAACATTGCCTTCTGCTCAGAGACGGCCGGTCTGGGACAGCTACAGGCACAGGCAGTTTTGGGGGGTCAATCTGCACCCCTGGGGCAGCGCTTCCAGCGAAGGGCTCCTGCAGCCCTCGCCCAGCGGGAGCCCACGGCCTTGGGGGGATCGCTTTCCAACTCCCCACTGTGGGACGCGATTTCTCTGAGCTTGGGGGTCTGATGCCAACCCCTCGTCCCTCTCCCTGCCGTGGGACACCAGGATTCTTGTGCCTGGAGCCAGGCAAGATGTCCCCCTGCCCCCAGACAAGTAGATCTGATCTGATCCACCTTCCACAAAGGCAATTTGGGGAACACCATTCATATGAGGTGACAAACTGAGACCTTGATCTCTTTCTGTCATGGTTTTTGTAATGACAACGTTTTAGGCTGTTTTGCTGTGGGTGGAGCAGCAGCGAGATGCAGAGGCCAGGATGGAAAATGACGCTGTCTGAGCAGCCCCCGCTGTGCTCGGCAGCACAGTTCCTCCCCTTGCAGTCATCTTCATCCTCGCACCTTGCTGGGTGAGGATTAGCAGCGGCTCTTTCCCCAGGAGGTGGCTGTTCCTCCCAGTTCCCAGGGCTGGATCTGTGGCTGCTCGCTCCAGAGCCACCTCGTTCCTTGAGCCTGGTACCAAGCACCTGATTCTTAGTTAATTTGCAACAGTTTAGTCGATGAAGGGCTTAGGCTCGAGAGAAGATAAGCTGTTCTTGAGCAGGAAAGAGAACAGCAACATGATACTAATGAGAAGCCCTTTGGGAAGGAGAGGGGGCAAGTTATGGTCTAGAAACCTGTTTCTTGGCATCTTCATGAAAATATCTGTTAGCCGTCACGCAGGGAGGTCATGGCCGTATGGACAGCAAAATAAAGTGACTGGTGGGTTTGCCTTACGTGACTGATGTGTTAAAGGTGAGAGTCTCCTTCGTTAACAGCCCGTAGCGTTGGAGGACACTATAGGACACGCAGGACAAGTACGGTATTTTTAACAAGCAATTTAGAACCTGTCTTCACTGCACGATGAGCTTGAGGTATAACCTGAGAGCTGCCAGTAACCCGGTGCTTGGGCACGTCTTTAGCTGGAGCCAAAGGTGCTTTTAGCAGGAGCTGAGCCGGTGGTGCTGGTGCTGGTGCTGATCACGCCGCGGGGCTGAGCCGGCTCCTCGGAGCACGCCTGGCAGCTCTAGGGCTGTGTGACAGTGCTGGCTGCCCTCGCTCACAGCAGACTAACGTGAGTTAATTTAAGTATAGATAGCTTCAGCTGACAGTTAAGTGAGGACAACCCCATAGAGACCTGGGGCACTGGATGTAACTTGAAAATCCACAGAGGAAGTTGGGAGCCGGCTGAGATCAGTTCTCAGTTAAACCCTTCTCTTTCTCTTTTTTTTTTTAAATTCTTTCCACAGTAGCAGACTTGCAGCTGTTAACTAATCCCATAACAAGTGGCATTTAGCCACACATTTTCCAAATTAAATATGCTTGCATGTTGGACTAGTTTCATACCCTGTAATACAAATACTTTCCCTGCTGGGGAAAAAAAAAAAATAAAAATAAAAAAATTAAAAGAGGAATCCTCTCAGGCGTGTGGAGAGTGGAGAGAGGGAAGATGGGGTGTGCGCGTCTGGCGCTGCTGCTGCGGCCGGCGTGTAGCGACCGCTGTCCCTGTCAGCGCAGCGTGTGGAGATTCTGCAAGGAGCACAACGTTTGTTGGAAGATCTGATGGGTTATCAAGGATTGCTCATGCTTAAATTATTAGTTAAGGCTGTGACATTAAAGAATTGTTATTTGGTCATGGTCTCCTGGCTGTGTTTTGCTAGGAGGTGTTTGAAAATTCTCGTCTCTGCTGTCACATAATCTGTACTTGCCCTTTTGTTTCGTTTTTTTTTTTTTCCCCTGGTCATTTGAATAATGTTTTCAGATCCTCGATTTAGTCTGGGTTCAGTCTAGCAACATTTGGAAACAAGCAATTAACTGCACATTTCGTTAGAACTTAGGCTGGATCTTTTCTGAGGGTGTTGGAGAGCACCTACCCGAACCCCCAGCCACCTCCTGCACATTTGGAAGAATCCCATTAAAAATTTTTCAGGATCCCCATACAAGCCAAATGCATTGTTTCCATGGAAACAATTAATGGGGAGAGCAATTTATAAGACTGATGTAAAAAAATGAGCACTTTGTCAGCCCCCCTGCTGCTCTGATGTACAATCTGAAGGAACAGTCTGGGCTGAGGTTTGTCAGCTGTGTTCCTAAAAACGGGACACACAGAAGGGCGCCCGCAGGCCCTGCCCGTGGCGCAGGGAGCGATGCCCGTTGCGCTGCACAGGCGCTATCCACTCTTGGAAAGGACGAGTAAATTCTCATTTCTCTACGTCTTTTGAAATGCTTTCCCTTCAGAGGACATTTTTTTTTTTGTCCTAATCCCACCCTTTTCTGCAACACACACGTCTGTGTTTGGGGAAGAGTCATGGCTTGGGATGTACGAGGCAGCTGGGTCCCCGCGCAGACCCGGGCCTTGGAGAGGCGCTTGGGAAGGTCTGGCAGGCTCCTGGTTAGAGACCGGCCTTAAAAGTCTTCTCTTTGGTTGGTTTGGTGTTTGTTTGGGTTTTTTTTAACCTGCCATTGTAGCTTTCTCCCGGCCTCTGTTTTGCATTAGTTTTTATCAATATAAACATACAGCTCAATCCGAATTTGCTATGAAATAGCAGCGAGCGAGCAGCGCGCACCGCGTGCAGCCAGCGCCGGCGATCTGGACAGGTGTCTGCACAGGGCTTCATCTGGAATTTCCCAAAGAGCTTATTTTGGGGAAAAAACAATAAAAATTCCATCCCGCGCAGCTCTGCTGCAGGAGGAGCAGGAATCCTGCATGTCTGCGCTCTGAAATACGTGGCAGGGATTTTAGAGCCTGCCATAAAACATGACCTCGAAATGAAAATTCTTCTTCTATCTGCTTCTGTATTTAGCGGCGCTGCCGCCGGAGCGGGACGGCGCGTGGCCCTGGGTGCCACTGGAGAAGCTTTGGGCTTGGTAGGAAAATTCAGCTCAGGGGTCCAGCAGTGCTCGCTGCATCTGCCAGCACTGATGTCTTGTGTAATAATTAAATGAGTGAAAAAAAAAAAGAAAAAGAAAAAAAAAATAGAAAGGGGAGTTGATTTTCTTCTGTTTTCTCCCAGTTCTGAGGGGTTTGGGGGTGTTTTTCCCTGCAGAGGGCACTCGCCATCCACGAACAGCCGCCCGGCAGCACAGCTGCCTGCATCCCCAGCAGCATCCCCCAGCAAAACATGAGAGGTGGATCTAAAAAAAAATTTAAATTATGAAAGCAAATTATTCCCTTGTAGTGCATGAGGCCAGCTGAAAGTGAAGCTGAGATTTAAGGGGAAGGGGAGAAAAAAAAACCAAACCCAAACCAAACCCAAACCGTGGGGAGTGAGAGGGTCCAGCTGGGGCGGCCGGAGGGTGCTGGGTCGCGGGGGTCCGGTGTGCTGCGGTGATGGGTGGGAATCATAAAAAAGGGTGAAAAAAGGAAAGGCTCTGTGGCTGGTTTAAAATTTAATAGCGTTGGGGATGAGTGAGGTAAATGCCTTAGTTAAACCACTATCCAAAAAAGGGGGAAAAGCCTACAACAGAGTGGGGCAAATACACTGAATTATTGTTAGTTTGTAGCCACCAAAGTATTAATTAGCACAGCATTTGAAAAACAGGGTTTATTTCAACTGTGTTTCTTTCATGGTTCTGTATGAGAAAAGAATAGACTCACAAAGAGCTCAGCCCAGAGAAATATCAGGATCTCTCTGTTTGAAGCTCTAAAGTACATGTCTGTGATAAATAAATACTCAGCAGCCCAGTGATAAGACAGTTTGGGTATTAAGTATTCTGGAGTTTGTGGGGGAAAAAAAAAAATTCTCTTATTACTAACAAGCTGTCATTGAAAATACATTAGAGAAATTGTTTATACTTACTTTAAAATAGCGTAGAAAATGGTCATGCACTTTCCTATGCCCATAACTCATCAAAGGTGGAAAAAAACCTTGCAGATGTGTTTCAGTTTTAATAGGACTTCCATTTTATTATTTGGCTTTATTACACCAAAGGAGCACGTAAACAAAAATATCCATTGACCATAAAGTGTGCTCTCAAAAATGTAGGTCTGGATATTCCAGAAATCTGTAATCCAAGTGATTTTTATATTGCTAATGAGAATTGTGAATTTATTTTTAAAGTTTCTCTTGGCTACCTGTTTTATTCTTTCTTTTATATTTGTTTTTCTCTGCAAATATTTTCTACTTTCCTTTTAAAATTTTAGCATTTTGAAACGGAATGGGAATTCTTTTATTTTACAAAGTATGAATTTCATTTGCTCTGAGTCCCTGTTCAAGTACGATATTACTTATTTGAAGCAAACTCCCTCACATCAGCCTCCGCTTCGCGGTGAGGGGGGACGGCAGAGATGGCGTTAATGGCAAATTTTGTTTTGGGCCATTCCCGTCTGTTTTTAACGTGCGGTTTGGGCTCTCTGGGGCCGAGGCAGGTGAAAAAGAAGCAGCAACAAAATGTCAGAGCAATTACTTAGAGGGGCTCATGGAGGAGGGTTGTCAGGTTTCTGGAGGGGACTCGGGCAGCCGGCACAGCGATCGGGTCTCCCCGGCTGCAGGGATCCAGCTTGTTTCACAAGCAGGAACGAGGAACTCTCCAGAATCCCTAACGCAGATCGGGCTGCAGAACCTACAGCTGCTTTTGAAGGGGCTTGTCTGGTGAAAAGGCTCTTGTGATTTTATTTTAGTAGGTTTTAACTCTGGATTTGAGGAGATAAAACAACCTGTTCAGAATTATAATGATGTTATTTGGGCTCCTACGATTAAATTAATGCAGCTGTTTCAGGTATTAACATCCTGTTTTCAGCCTTAAAAATTGGTTCAAGTTAAAAACAGGCACAGAACATTTCAATCTCATTGTAGCTTTTTCTTAACAAATTTAAATTGTTTTAACTAATTTTAATTTTAGTTGCAATTTGACAATAAAATCCAAGCTCACTGGATTTATCTAGATTTATATTTTCATGTTTTAAAATGGTTGAGAATTAAAAGGAGCTTGGCTGGTTGTTGTAATTTCATGTTATTTCTTCATTCAGTACTGAAAAAAAAAAAAGGTAAAGAAGAAAGTAAAATAGACTGTTCCCAAATATACTAATTATTACAGAGCAATTTTTGTGTGAAAAACATATGAATGTTCATCATTTTTGTGCAGATGTGGGATTTCCCGAATAACAGGACAAACAGCATTTTGTGTCTTTTTTGATATATCTACTAGAGAATCTTTTCTTTTATAAATTGATTTCCCATACCCAAAATAGGTCTTTATTTTTATGTTTTGCCAAATATATTTGCTTTTATTTTAATGCGTGTTTTATACATGTATAGTTATAGGTAAATACACAATATGGCTATAACGATTGACTCCTAAATAATCTCATAAAGGAAAATAGATGTCAATTCCAAATGCTGGTTTTCTCGGTAACGCAGAATAAAATCCGATGGGAATTTTGCAAACCCTCCTTCCAGCAACGCTCAGTCCAGCGGTGGGAGGAGGGCTGGCGGCGGGTGGCACGCGGGCCCAGGGTGACCGG
>NW_010336571.1:78210-78911 GCF_000700745.2 Antrostomus carolinensis
TTTCACCCGCCTGTCCCGGGGCCCCGCCTCTTGGCTCTGACCCGACCCTTCCTATTATCTCCCTTCCATTTTACATCCCCTCTTGCTGCAGATATTCCCATTCATAAATCCTTTCCCTGCCTGCTTACAGTGGGAAGGCGAGTGCCGGGCTGTGCCAGAGAGAAAAGATCAGGAGCAGAAGCTGTTTGTCAAACCCCTTATTTCCTGGAGTCCCTTCCCTGATCCCCCGTGCATGCATTGCATTATACTGCAAAATCTT
Organism: Antrostomus carolinensis; assembly: GCF_000700745.2. Taxonomy (NCBI): domain Eukaryota; kingdom Metazoa; phylum Chordata; class Aves; order Caprimulgiformes; family Caprimulgidae; genus Antrostomus; species Antrostomus carolinensis. The sequence goes on from NW_010336571.1 coordinate 78,470, forward strand.
TCTCTTTTTTTGTATTCTGTCATTTATTAACCATCAGAATATTTGCAGTGCACCCAAACCCCACGGATTCAGGTGATCTTACCTGGCGGGGCTTTGCCCTGCGACAACTCGCAGTTCTGGGCCAAATCCCAAGTATTGGGATTTTTATGAACTGAAAAATCTAACAGTTAAAACTCGGCGTGTCCTTTTCTGTCTGGTACCAAGAGGGACCCCAGGTAACGGCCCAGCTGCGAGGGATGCGGGACCCGCCTGTGTTGCTGTCACCGTCCCGTCCCCTGGGGTGCCAGCGGGACATGGTGCTGTGGGAGCTGCGGGCAGAGCCCGGGCCGGAAAATGGCTCCTTTGGCAAGTGGCTTTGCCAGCACGTGGCCACACGTGCTCCTTGTGCGGTCACACGTGCTCCTTGTGCGGCCACACGTGCTCCTTGTGCGGCCACCGGTGC
>NW_010336571.1:78946-104032 GCF_000700745.2 Antrostomus carolinensis
CACACGTGCTCCTTGTGCTGCCACACGTGCTCCTTGTGCGGCCACACGTGCTCCTTGTGCGGCCACACGTGCTCCTTGTGCGGTCACACGTGCTCCTTGTGCGGTCACACGTGCTCCTTGTGCGGTCACACGTGCTCCTTGTGCGCCGAGTTGGGAGCGAGCAGAAAGTATTGTCACTAATTAGAATAGTGCAGTGCAACCAGTAATTCCTCTCCCTGGTTTGCTCTGTCCTGTTTCAACAGGGATTGCAGAGGTTATTTTTGTTTGTTTGGTTTGGTTTTTTAAATTTATTTTTTTAATCCCTTATGCAGTTAATTTCTTATTTTTATTTTAATTCTTGGTTCACATTTCAAATATTTTGGAATATTATTTGCTAATATTTTCTTTCTTCCTCTCTCACTCTCTGTCCTGCTTTATCTCCCGTTTCCCTTTCACCCTGCTCGCTGGATGTGTTGCATTTTCTTTCCGAGCCGAAGCCATTGCCGCCCTGTGCATCAGGAGGGCAGGATTATATGTACTTCTCTAGACCCCAGGCATTACTATTTCGTCCCCATACTCAGCATCCAATTGTCTGGCTCTATCTGGGTCCTAAATCCATCCTGAATTGGTTTCATAGCTGGCAGATTTGTGTGTTCCATCTTGTTTTGGGACCTGGCTTTCATATGAATATCTCAAATCATGTTATGTTTTTTCAAGTAGAAGTTTTATTACATGCAGACAACCTGTATATGACTAGTGAAAATGAGAAGATAAAGGGTTGATTGAAAACATGTCAAATGCTAGTTTTTGCCAGGGTGCAGCAGACCCGGGTTTTGCAGTGGAGGGAGCAGTGACAAACCCCCTTGTTTGAAATGGATGGTCTGGCGTTGCCCTCTGGTAGAGAAATGGTTAAATTATGCACTCGTTGGAGTATGAAGGCAGTTCTTCTTTGCTGACAGATAGTTTGACCAGTGTCAGGTTATCCCGATGCGTTCAGCATACCTTCATTGCATCATAAATAAACCAGACAAATTACTTTTTTTTTTCCTAGGGTGGAATAAGCAGGAGGAAGGGGAGGGACAGGGATTGGGGTAGATGGGGGCTCGGGGGGGTGTGAAGAATTAGAAGGAAAAGAAAAAAGAGAGAGATCTTTGCAGACACTCTATGAATCTCTGCTTGGCAGCTGAGAACAATGAGAAAAGCAAGCAATTACCTCGAATCCTTCCCCTTATCCAGACATAGGAAATATATTCCTGCCTGAGCCTTTTTTTCTCATCTCTCCCTCCCTTGCCCTCCCTCTCTCCCTCTCTCCCCCTCTCCCTCTCTCTTTCCCCCTGTATATCTAATTTAATTCTTCGAGGAAGGCAAGGCAGATGTAACAAAGGAAGGAGGGTCTGTGTCGACGGGCCACTTCCTACCGCAGGACGAAGCCTTCCTCCATCGCAAGCGGCCTTTTCCATTCTCTGCCCCGGCAGACTTGTGCAACCTCTGCAGCAGCATCCCTGAAAAATGAGCAGAAAGGTATTTTACAGTTCCAACTCTTTTACAAATTCCTCCCAAATAAAGTGGTGTGAATACTAAATCACCCTGTCCGGCTGCAGGAAGCCGGCGTGTTCTTTACCTTCAGAAATCCAGCCCAGAGGGGTGAGCAGAGCCCTTTCTCCAGATTTCCCTCCACTGCTGTATTCAGTGGCCTCTTTCCTAGCAGCTTCTCTAGTCCCCAGGAATTCCTATAGGATTTAAATTCTATTTCTTGAATCTTTTTTACCCCCTTTTTTTCCAAAGCAGCATTTGCAAATATTTCCTGAGCTTGCTGAGCCCGTAGCAGGGATGTCCCTGGGTGCTTCCGCACCGGCTGTCACTGCTGTGGCCCAATGAATCCCCCATGGGACAAGGGGCACCGGCCCTGGGACCCTGCGCTGGGTTACGTGTGTGTCATGGTGATAAATATATCAGACCTGCATCCCCTCGCGCTGCCGTGAGACTTCCAGGTGGGAGAACGATAGTTTGCATAAAGATATTTTGGCCTTTTAATTGCTGATAAACCTGTAGCTAGCAGATTTCTTTTTATTTCGGAGGGAATAAATAACGCAGGTGTGCTCACCGCTGATGGGACCCTTGCTCCTCTCGCTCAGCCACGGTATGTGCCCAAAGACCTGACTGTGCAGAGCTCCCCTGGGTCTGCGAGATGCTGGACTTATTTGAGAACAGTGACCAGAAGTGCCCCCACACACCCTGCTAGCACCCGGCTGCTCCGTGGGGCCTTTTTGGGTGCCCCGGGTGACAATGGCCGCGAGGACCCCAGAGCCATTGCTGGTGTTTGAAGACTCAGCCCTGTGCCAGGACGTCCCGCACACAGCGCTCCTGCCTGGGGTGCGGGCAATTCCTCCCCGGCCTCTGGTCGCAGCACAGCCCCACGGGGTCCCGGGCAGCAGCTGTGCCCCCACCAGCCAAAATCTGTACAGGACCTGGGTGAGCAGAATCTGCCCTTCGCACAGGACCGAGGGTGCGAGCCCCTGGCCGGCTGCCTCCCCCTTCCCGCCCCGGGGCTTGGCATCGGGCTTTCAGGGGAACATCCATCACTGTGTTTGTCCTGTGCTCTCTTAGCCAGACCCACTCCCTGCACTGTGCGTAATCACCCCAACGCCGCATATTGTGATTTAAAAGTTGACAAATCGTCTGTTTCCAAAGCCTTTGCTTTTAGAAGAAAACTGAAACCACTATTAGACTTTTAATAATTTAAGATAAAAACGCCGTTCCTTAAGAATGTTCTCTGGCTATATTTTTACAGTCGGGGGATAGAAAGGAACATTACAGGAAATTTAAAGGAGGCTTTTGGTATTAAATCTTCACCTCTTCCAGAAGATAACGCAATTCCGTAAATCTGTGCGAGACCTTTGTTTAACCCACCCCCCGCTATCGCAGGCGAGGTTTTATAGGCGCCTGTCTCGCTGCCGCTCACAGGCTGTGTTTTACATAATACCCTTCAGCATCACTGATATTAACCTTGATGGCATTATTATTGCTATTTACAGTTCATATGCTGGTAATGGTAAACCTGAATGGGATTAATAAAATAAATTAAGTGATGGAAATATTAATGCTATTAACAATCAGTAACAATAGTTGACAGCATAAGAAAAGGAATAACCTGCCATTAACCAAGCAGGGTAGAGTCTCTCCAGCATATGCATAAAGGTATCTGACACTTAATTTTGATAAACCCAAGATTAATTTTCTTTCAACCAACAACTTTTCCAGGGCCTTCATGCTTCTCTGTTTCAAAACTGAGCTCTCGGCACATTTCCCACATCACTTTTCTGGTGACTGAGAGCCCAGACTGCTACAAGACAGGCTGCATGAAGGAGCTCTGTGGTGGGGACAGACCCCATGGGCTCTGTCTGATGCTGCTGATCTTCTCTTGGTTTTGGTCCCACAGGGATCCTGGGCTTCATGAAGCTGCTGCAACACATTCCCAGTGCCCTGAATTGGCTTTTACAGCAAAAAAACGACACCCTGCTGCTGGGTGCGAGTTTACAGCTGGAGGACTGAGTAGCGATGCACGGCTGTTTCCTTCTGAATGTGCTGTTTGCATTTTCAAAAGCCTGCTGCATCCAGCTGAGGGTTAACGGGCTCTGGTGCAGAACCAGGAGCTGTTGAACATCATTTTGGGTTGATCTGGTGCTGCATGGGTGGGCAGTGCTGGGGACCTCTCCTCTCCGTCCCTGCCACCGTGACACCAGCTTTGGAACAGGAGAAGGTGACTTTATCAGGGACTCGAGAGAAGCGGTGGCTTTTTAGCTGGGGTGGCTGTGATTTTGCCAAAGCCCTTGAGAACAGAGATACGAGTCTGTCTTGCTTTTCTTTTCGTTCCTCACGGGAAGTTTTTCCTAAGCCAGAGCCCGGGTTTATCAGATGTGGCCACGTTTCAGCTGGTTTCTGGACTAGCTGCCCCCGTACACCACTGCTCACGGGTCAGATCCCGGGGCTGCTGCGGGGCTGATTCCAGTACACTGGAAAATTCCCCGCCTGATGAGGTGGGCAAAGGTTGGTAAGAAAAAAGCGTCGCTAATTTTTTTTCTCCTTACAAATGCGTCTTGCCAATCCTTTACAGCTGGCTAAAAGCTAGGATTTCTCGCACTAAGAAAGAAAGTGAGACCATAAATAAACCAGTGCAGGACACCTGGAAAGAATAAAGTGCCCTTCTCAGCCTCGCCGGGGAGGAGGAATCGGTGTCGGCCTGGCGGGTGCACAGAGGTGGTGTGGGAAGAGCAGCCTGGGCGCAGGGCTGCGCCGGCGAGGAGATCCTCGCAATTGTTTTCATTTGTCTGCTGGAACACAGCTTTTTGAGGTTATTGATACTAGCATTTTGTCTGAAGTCTGGAGGAAAGAGCACTTGCTGCTATTCCAATAGCATCATCTTTGGGCAGAACAGAGGCTGGAACCTCGTTCTCAATATAACCCCAAATTTCAGCCCCCTCAGCTGCTGCAGCAGCGAATGGCTCAGCTCCAGGAGCCGCTCTGGGCAGGGCTTTCCTGGGAGCCCTGCAGACAGAGGGTGTTGTACAGTGTTGTGATGCTCTGGTTGGAATTCAGACTGTTCAGCTCTTCTCTTTCACATTGTGGATTATCTTGTGTCCAGATTTCAAATGTGTGGGGTTTTGGCTATGGTGAGAAAACAATGTCTTTTAGTAACTCGTGTTCTCTTTGCTTTTTGGTGGGGAGAAAAAGGTTAAAGCACCTGAAATACCCCTTAGACAACTCCCCTCAGTAGGAATTGGCTTCCCCTCAATTCTCAAACCTATTTTAGGAGTGACTGAAGAGGAATAGTAGACTTAGATCTAGGGGTGTGAAATATCGCCACAAAAGCCCATTGTTTCATGAAGAGGCTTTATCTCTGGTGCGCTCCCTGCCACGCTCAGAACATGATACTCTTTCCAGAGCGTGTCAGACCTGTCCATTCATTATCTGCACCAGGAGCAGATAAATAAGTACACACGCTTTTCCTCAGACTCTGGAAAAACTGCACAGCAGGCCCTGACCTGGTGTCTGGAGGGGCCCCACGCCAGCGATGCCCTTCGCCATGTGCCTCTGGTCACTCAGCGCGGTGGGAGGCGATAACCACCCGCCTGGGTGCGGGTTCCCTTCGTCTGCACGTCAGAGAGCGAGCCCCTGGCATCTGCTAAATTCCATGTCCATTTCTCACCAAGGTGTATTTAACACTTCAGTACCCATTGTCTCCATCTTTGCTGCTCCACTGTTGACTACCAAGGTGTTTCCTCTGTGGTTCGTTCTCTTTCACCTGCTGCTGTCCCATTCCCTCTCCCACGCCAGAGCCCAGGTTTGGTGTCACCGAGCGGTGCCTTGATGGGGTGGCAGGCTCCTGACACTGGCTTACCAAGGGAAACAGGAGAGATGCTCTTGCTCATCCCAGGTGAAGCCCCTGCAGGCAGCAAAGCAAATTCAGCAAATGCAGAAGCCAAGAAGTGACCGTGTGTAGCAGTGATGTGCCTGTACATTGCTGGTGTGCTTTATTAACGGTTTAACACCAACACGGTAATGTGGGAGCGCTTCTGAGAGAGGTGATTCCTCTGGTCCTGGAATTACAGAGTAGTCTTGAGATATTAAGAAAATTCCTCTATTTTAATCGATATTGGCCTTCATCATCCATTCGCCGTTACTCAGCTGCCGTTAGCATTTGAGCCGGTATTAGGTTTTATTTGAGGAAGAATACTCTTTTCTGTTGAGTTTGTTCGTGGTGGAGTTAAAATGGCTGCGCGGTGCTGTAAGATGGAGCCTCACTTCTGTGGAGATGGAAATGGAATTAGCAAACGTAAATTGCATTCAAAATAGCGGCTCCTGTTTTATCTCATTGCACTTTGCCTTCCTCCCCGTCCTCCTCTCCTCTCCTCAGAAGCTGTCCCAGCCCCTTTCGAGAGCGTAGCAAATAGTCATTACAGGGGAGATTTTTTTATCCACTGGTTTAACTTGCATATTTCTGCGTCTCTCGCAGCGAGGCTGTAAGGCTGCTAGTTAAAGTTACAGCACGCTGTTGGCTTTGCTGCACGCTTTTCCTCGGAAGGCTTTTAAAATTGCCTAGGAGAATTCACGCCAGGGCAAGGCCTGGCATAAGGTGTGTAAACTTGGGAATAATTTTTTTTTAATGTTACAAAAAAAAAAAAAAATTCAAAATACAATTTACTTTGCTGTTTTTACCTTTACATCATTCTGGCTGTGCACATTTCTACGCACCTTCAATTCCCATTTATTTTAGTGCTCACCGTCTCCTAAGAGCAATTCAACATCTGAAAGGTTTGGATCCAAAAGGGTTTTGTAAGAATAATGCCAGACACGTGGGGGAGGGGGTCAAACGATCAAAGCAAGGGAGTTTAATATTGCTGCCTGAGCCTGATTCAGGGCTCATGTTTTCTAAGCACAGCTCTTTTGTTTTTTTTCTCCTTTTACACTGACTCGAAGGCAGCCCTTTGGCAAGTCACTTAACCCAACTCCTGAATTTGTTTTTCCACCTGACACCAGTAACACCATGGTGATAAGGGTTCTCTAAGTACTAATTATTATTATTCATAATTTTGCTCCAGGTTGGGCTGTAATAATTGTTTTTATTAGAGAATAATACTGGAAACAACCATTTACAAACCTCAGTAAATCTGTAGAAACATTTACTCTCAAAGTTTCATGAAGCTTTTTATGGTTTCCATACATATCGTGGTTAACATTTCTAATTAAGCTATCATACGTGCTGCGTATATTATATAATTATACCAGACACAGAAGGAGCAACGTAGAAATTACAAGACAAGGACACATACACAACAAAAACTTAATTAAAAACGTGAAAGCCATAAAAGGCAGAGAGAACAACAAATTTCAGGAAATTAATAGTCTAGATTAAAAATTATTCAATACCTTAACTCTAATGGGTACTATTTTAATATTCAGCTTTCCGTGTCAATATTGGATGTTTAAATCCTGAAATGTGAATTTCCATGCTTTTGTGACATTGACTCACAATCTTAACGTCCTTTTAATGTACTTTTTGTTGTGTAAATCTGTGTAAGTACCATCAGTCATCAAACTTGACATCTGACGGCGTGGTGTAGACCCAGCCTGCATGTATTAGGGCTTTTTGTGTTTGTGCAGTGGAACCTACTTACACAAATTCCATTGAAGGCATAAACCTGTTAAAGGAATACATTTTCTTCACACTGAAACAATAGACCTGCCTCAAAGGAACATCCAGGGAAAGAATAAGTCATTTCAAAAGATAAATTTCTCTTCCGCGGAAAGGCAAAATGCACTGAGGGTCTGACCCGCTGAAGAAATGAATCTGTTGACTGACCAGGGCAGTGTGCAAACCCAATTAGAATATAGACGATCATTTCCAAATTATCAAACAAGAATCCAGCCAACGCTGGAGCTTTTAATGTACTGCTGTGGTTTGAGGTGATTTAAAAAATTTAAGGAAAATGTGAAGGAGAACATTCCCAGTATCCTTAATGCGATTCTATTATTCCTACTCCCTGAACTTCAGCACACGGCTAAAGCTTGACTCACGCACTCCCTTGTAACACGCAGCCACACGTCATTTTAAAAATGCATTCAAGTTAAAAAATGTCTTGTCTGTGTCCAAAAATAAAGGGTAATGGGGCAAGAATGGAGACGGGCTCTGAGGGGAGTGGGGCCAGCTCAGCCAGCTGTGGGCAGATGTTTTCACCTGACCTGGGCAGACGGCCCTCACTCTGCCTGGTTTTTCTTAACTCCAGATGTGGCTGCGGGTCTGTTGATGCACCTTTCAGGTTGGGTGGTGATCCCGGTGCCACCATCAGGGCAGAGGGACCTTCCAACCACTCCACTGAGGGGACAGGGCTGGGAGACCCTTCCCTAAAACCTCCCGCAGGTGCTCCTCCCAGCTGTGTGGGGACTCAGGAGCAGGATTTCCTTCTGGCATCTTTTTGATTTATTTTTTTTTTAAAGATGAGAGAGGTGATGTCCACACTGACTGTGGAGAGGTCTCTGGAAAGTTCCAAGGAAAAGCTTTATGAAGTTTTTTTTTTCTCAGTGTATCCTCCAAAATCTTTCCAAGTGTGTATAAGGGGCAGACGTGAATGGCACAACAGGAAAAGGGAGAGCCAATACTGGCGGCTCTCTCCAGTTCTGCTGGAAGGAGAGTGGTGTCCCAGTGGGTTACTGGGTTGCACTTTCTGGCACGGTACTCACAAGGATTGCCCAGCTAACACGCGTACAGGGAAGCCCTGGATGAAGATGGACATGCTGAGTCCATCACCATGAGCACAGGGCAATACATCACATCACCAGACCTCTCCCAGGCTGGGTGACTGGATGGATGTCCAGCAGCCTCGCTGGAGGGGCACCAGAAGTCTCACATTTCCCTGTACAAGAAAAACCTCTTTGGAAACGCGGGTAGGAGCACAGCTACGATGGCTGGCGCCAAGGACAGGATCTACCCCGAGAGGCAAAGAGCCTTGTTGGCACTCTGCACCCGTGCGAGAGCGGTTTGCCTGTGGCTACAGCGCACACCGGGAGCTGCATCGCCGTCCTGCTAGCCAATCCATTACCCCTATGGCACGTTAAAGGCATTCATATTCCTCTATGAATTTAAAGTACGTTATTTACCTACCTGACATACTTGAGCTCTAAGCATACTTTTATGGGTATCTGCTCTGGATTTGGCACTCCTCGCTGGAGTTTTGGCCAAATTCCGCCCGTAAGTAGATTCATTGCTGTCATTTGGATTTGTAGTGGCAGAATTTGCCCATTATTGTGTTATTTTAATTCCCTCAAGAATCTAATGAAAATTAAGTGAAAAAATAAGGCTTTCTGTATTCTATTTTCAGAATGATGGATTGATAGAAGGACAGGCGACTTATACTTGTAGGCTGAAGATTTTATGCATATATACATAACAGATATGGAGACAGAATTTTTCCCTTATGGCAATGGAATGGTTTTGATAGTCTTCATTAAAATAGATCTGAAAATACCATTTGTTTTATGTTTAAACCTTAAATTAAATTTTTCAATAATAAAGTATGCTTATTATAACCCAATTCTATCAATCACTGAAATGAACAGCACATTGGTGGGTTCAAGCGAGTAAATGAATGTGTTGTTTTATTGCATGTCAGGAAGGTTTATTGGGTGGAATTCTTCCCTCTGAACTGGTGGGTTGGAGGTTTAAGCATCATATCCAGGGCTGGTACTGATGCAGAGTGCTGATCCTGCCTCTCGGAGCCTCAGACAGAGGGTGGCAGTTCATAAAAGGTGTACAAGCACGTTGCTCTCTGTCCGAGCAGGAGGCAGCCCTTTGCAGAGGTACTGCTCAGAGCCTCGCTAAAGGGTCCCTCTTGGCAGATGTGGGGTTTTGAGATCTATGTGATGTGTGGTACTCTGCAAGGAGGTTTTCTGAGCTGTTGCTAAAGATCTTCCAGCTGCTGCATTTGTCTAGAGTCATTGTGGTAGTTAAACTGATTACTTTAATAAGTGCTTTGAGAGACCTTGAATAAGAGAATAGTTTTAGATAAAACTCAAGGAGGCTATGTTCTTTGCTGGAGCTAGGCATGGGCATGGAGAGCATCTTGCTCCTCAGTCACTTCAGGGTCTCGCACTGCAAAGACTTTGCAGAATTTTTCCTTTCCACAATCAAATAATTCCCTACAGAAGACATGTCACTCTGCTGTAGGACAGGTATCCTCCTGACTGAACAAATACAGCTCGGTGAACCTTGAATGTTTCTGAGATGTGGGTAAAAGCTTCTAAACGTGTTTGAGTTGGGCTGTGAACCTCTGTGTCCCAGGCGCTCTTCTGTCTCCAGGAGGATCAAAGCAGCTCTAGGAAGGCGGTGCAGCCACTGTTCTGCTCTTGTCTTTCTGTGGTTGATCATCCACACCAGGAACACGTCCCGTTTTCCTTCACATCTTGATGTGTATGGAGCACAGAAAACATCCCGAGATGGCTGCTGCTGTTGGGCACAGGCGTGGAAAGGGCGATGTCCCTCCGTTGTGCCTGCACTCTGACCCTTGCTCCGTGCACGTGGAGTTTTGCTGTTCTGCCCCAGCCCTGACCGCGCTGCCCGTCTGGGTGGTGCAGGACAGACGGACCCTCCCGTAGAGCGGCTCTGTGCCGTGGCAGGCGTGACGCTGTGCTCGCTGGCTGACGGGCAGATGGTGCAGGTCACGGAGCATAACTCTCATTAACTCGTAGCTGAAAGCCTCTGCTCTTGTATTCTGTAGTGCCGTGGCCTGGGAGTGCTCTGGGAAAGGAGACCCAAATAAATCATATTACAGTAGCCTGGAGAAGAGGTCACAAATCTTTTTGAAAAGAGCCACTTCTGGCCACCGCTGAAACATGAACTTCCACGTGTATTGTGTTATAAAAAATGAATTCCATGTTGGGAAACTTATCGACATGTTTGGGCATAGCTCATTGACAGGGAAAGCTACTAACACTCCAGTGACACCTTCCAGATGTTCTCCCCTCAACAATTGTCTGTCTTCTCCAGGCTGGCTTGCTGCTCCATGGACATCCTCGGGCAGGCGGGATGACAGCTGCTGAAGGCCACTGACAGGTTTGGCAGAGGTGAGAATATTCTGGCAGATTGAATAAATTCTGGGTATTTTGTGTAATCCATCATTAACATGGCTAAAATGAAAGAGTAGAGACAGAGTTCAGAGCTCGCCTCTTGTTCAGATGCGGAGATGACGTTGTCTCTCCACCCTCTCCGGGGGAAAGCAGAATCTCCTGCCTGGGTTTCTGTTCTTCCTGCCTATGCTGGTCACCATGTGGAGCCTGGACCTCCACACACATGTGTACACCAAGGTACGAACAACTGTTAGAGGTGGTGATGTAGCAGATCATCAACTACCATGAGTGTCATGGAGAGAAAAATGTCTATGACAGGTTGAAGTCTGTTACCAAATTAATGGAAAGCATGAGAAGGTGAGAAGCATTCCTCAGGAGTTATTTCAGCAAAGCAGGTCTGTCCCAGTGGGCAGTGGTTAATTCACAATCCCTGCAGGCTTGGGAGGCTGTGAGGCTCCAGCCTGCAGCTTCCAGTCCCCCACTCTCATCAACTCCCCAAGGGTCTGTCCCGTCTGCCAGCCCACCCAGTTGCCATTTGAACAGGGCACCCGTCACTGCAGCCTTCAGGTTCAAGCAGAAACTTAAATAAATGTTTTCCCCAGAAAGACAAAGTAGAAGAAAAATGTGTTTCATCAAATGACAGATGAAATATCTTTGTAAAGACGTTTTGGAGATGAAACACAAAAAGCAGAGCTTGCATGGGTCTTTTGTTTTACTGAATTTACCAAAGCACAGTGAGCAGCTCCAGCAAAGCCCTCAGAAATGATTGTCTTGACTGTGTGAACGGAGCTGAGGAAAAGGGGGTTATCAATTCCAACAAGAAGTAAGATAACATCTGATCTGGGCTGGCAGTTCCTGGCACTCTCCCCACTTTTTGGTCCATTGGGATGTAAAAGAACTGAGAACAGGACTTAGTTTTTAAGAAAAAAGAAAAGAAGACAAAATTTAGATTGACTGAAAACCTTCTGAATATGAGTAAGACCAACATTCCTCAAACAGGAAATTTTTGGGGTGCAAATGTGACACTCTTTAGATTACTAGTAATTGTGTTTTGCTGTTTGTTGACTTGAGACTTATGATGTCATTTCATGTTTATCTGTGAATGAACCTGGATATAACATAATGTGAACATGACAAAGTGTGCTGGAGTGCCAAGAGCTAAAGAGAAACATATGACTTCTGGGTGGAATACCTGCCTTACCCTGGTATCTAATAAGAAAAAAAGCTGGGATGTGGACACAGGGTGAACAGTAAGAACAGAAAAAAATTTGGCACGTCTTTTGTTGAAATTCAATCCCCTCCTCCCTACTATGCCCAGAAACCATCTGCAAACTTTTCAATCATCTTTTAGGATACAGTGAATTTTATCATAATTTTGTCAACCAAAACCATATGTGCTTTTTCTATTGACAACACAGAATAACAAAATCATATTTGTTCAGACCACAAGGCAGGTAATAAATAACTGTGGACACACTGCTACAACTTAAGGGTTTTGGGGGTTTTTTTGTTTAAAAAAAAGGTATTGAATATTACCAAAAAATTTAATTTGGGAGGTAAAGTAAACTTCTGAAGAGAAAACCATCTGAGAGAAAGCTTGTGGCTCAATAACTTTCTCCTTCCTGTTAGACCAATTCTAGCTCAGTGTCCTGAGGCCATAATAAAATGAGATCTTCCACCAGCCGCCCTCGTCCCTGTGTGGTGTAGATGTACATGCAAAGCGTAGGTAACGGTTACGGCGTGTTCCTGCTGTGCACAGATGCTCCGGCGTTATTGCACTCGGCCGGCTGAGCTCACGCTGGCCATTGCTCTGAGAAGTTTGGATCCCTGAGGTGCAAAGATTAAATGTGAATTGAAGTCATTTAGGACATGCTTCCTCCTAATACACCAGCCATGAAATATCTTTCCTTGCTGATATGAGACAAACTAATTTTCCAGGTGTGACCAAATATTGCCAGAATCAAGCAAAAATCTTCACTAGAGCATCAGAATAGTCCTGCTCTAGATTGGCTTTGGCGATCAGCAACATTTGCTCATTCTTTGGGTGTAAAAATGCAAAAATTTTTACACAAGTACAAGTACCTGCATAAAACACTTTAGTCAGCCTTTATTTTTTGTTTGCATGGGTTAACTCAACATGAAACTCTTCCCTCTGTGTGTGTGTGTGTGCACATGCAGAAAGCTATTGCCAATAGAAGTGGGCTCAGCTTCTAATCTCCAAAACTCAAACAAAGAATATGGCACAGATGTGTTTAATGGTAGTTAATGAAGAAGTTGCCGAAGCAGCTGGTGAATTCCTTGTCTCAGGCTATCGATAACTTGGACAGGCAACTTTCCTGGTCAGTGCTTTAACAAGCTTTGAGCTTAAAGGGTGAAAATTACTGTAGTGTGGTTATGTTGAAGCGTGGGTCAAATGATTTAAAAAAAAAATCTATGAATCCATGTGTAGACAAACATATGGTTTTAATATGATTCTATATATTACATTAATAAACATGCAATTGTCATTGTGTTAGCAGTGATAAACAGCCTTGGCTTTTTATAGTAATGCCTCATTAAGATGGACTTGGTTGGATCTCCGCCATTTGACTTTGCACGATTGCTCTTTACCTGTGTGTTAAAGTGGATGCAGAAAAGCTTGTGCTCCCTGCAAAGTACTGTGAGATCCGACGGTGAGAAGCTTCAGCCGACGTTCCCCTGTCAGGAATGCTGTTCCCTTCCCCTCGCTGTGCTCATCTTAATGCAGCGCTTCCTGCCACGGCCTTGCACTCTGCCATATTGTTTTCATTGGGTTTTTTTCTAGATAACAATGAGATAAACAGAAAGACATACTCCTTGGTCTGAGGAATTTACTGTTAAAACTGTGCTTATTTATTATAATAATACCCCAGACTTCAGCTGGGATGTGGCCTCGGGGTGTTGCGTGCTACGTGATCGAGCAGGAAGACAGAAAGTTTGCCTCGAAACCTTCCTGGTCTAAACGGCACAAAGAAAAAGGAGGAAAGTCATGGAATTTTTCAGCAATGATAATCACAAAATAATTAATAGACTTTCCACGTCTTTAAAGTCTTCCTGCTAAGGTCTTGATGATCTTAACAAATAATCAATTAAAGCCTTCTGAGATTAGAGAGCATTATTATCCCTGGTTTATGAATTAGGTGACTGAGGTACAAAGGGATTAAATTCTCAGCCCTGTACCTTCAGCCCTCCCCCTGCCCCAAACCCTCTCACACTGGTGGAAGTGCCAGCATGCAACAAGCCACAAAAGCGGGTTCTGAAGCACTTTTTAGGATGACATGGGCAAGACCTGGAGGGAAAGCTGACTGTTTGGAGTCTGCTCTTTTATCTGTTAGTGAATACAGTCACCAGTTTACACCCAATTTCTCAGGATGGTTGCAGCCAATCCCAGTTTTGAAGATGTATTTAAAGATGTAATGATATTACTAAGATATTGAGAGGAGAAAGTTGGAGGTTACCTATGGTTTTTGGGAACCTTTGCTGAAATGAGAGACCTATTCAGCAGAAAAAAGTAGTGTACTTCTCCAGAAAATAATGATGTAGCTGAAGACTTGGTTAAGAGTCAACAATAATACCAGCACTGCTGCTTTCCTCAGTGTGCCTGGAGTGGGGGGTGCTTCAGGGAAATGGTGCTTTACTCGGGGCTTCTCTAAAGCTTGAGATGTTAGACCTCCACAAAATCTCTCCTCATACAAATTAATCCATACCCACTCAGCCCACATGCTGGTTGGGGGGATACAAGTTGCCATCATGTTCATACCACAAAACCTACAAAAAGTGGGTGTGAAATGTTCCACCAGGATTAGTCATTGTCTTCAGCTTTCTTAATTCCTGTGACTTGGTGTAACCCTGAAAGGAAATCAGCAGTTGCTTTGGAACACCTGGGAGGTCCACTTAACTGAGCAGGTGCTCCTGCCACCTTTCAGCAGTGACCTCTTCAGCTGTGGTTGATGCCTGGGGAGGAGCCTGCTGCTGGGTAGGGCAGAGCTGTGCTTTTGTCCCACCCTACCCCAAAGCATCAGCCTAAGGGCGGCCATTGGAAGAGGACTGGTGGTGGCAGCATGAGGTGGTGGAGAGCACGTTTGAGAGGTGAGGAGTCTGAAAGTGGGTGTAGGGTGGGCAAGATGGCGAAGTGTTGGGCAGTGAAGTGGTGAGCATGTTTTCTGAGGTAGGGTGAGAAACAAGATCTATGCAGCCTGGGTCTTCTGCTGCTGTAACCAGTGACAAATAGATGTTGTGGTAGGAGTCTGTGACCCTGCAGCAGCTGCTCTGTGGCTGGAGCCGGGTGGTGCCACCACCCTGCAGAGGGGGCTTGGCTGTGACTAGAGAGCCCTGCTGGGTCCCTCACCCCAAAGGAGACCTTCTGGTGACAACGTGCCTCCTACTCTGAGCCGTGTGCATCTGATTAGCAGCACTTCTCACCTCCTGAGCTGTGACAAACTACCTTTGGGTCCAACATTTAACCTTCTGCACGGCTGCTCCAAGGAAGGGAACTTTCTTGTTGAACTCATTACACTGCAGAAGGGGTTGTTCGACATACCCTTTAGTCAGCAAATGGGTGTCTCCAGGAGATTTAGGGGAAATGTGGCAACTGTCTGACTTGGGAAAGATGTGCTGGAAATACCCACGAGTTTTTGGTGCAGAGATGGTGTTTGGGTTTTTTTCCTCCTCTGGCAGATGCTCTATTTTCCATCCCTTTCACTGTTTTCTAAAAGAATTTTTTCTGCCTCTTTCTTTGTGTGGAAATGAAAGACAAAGCTTGCCCTGTTCCAGAAGTGTGGTCCATTGTCTTGGAAATATGAGAGATTCAAGCCAAAGCACCTGTGCCCCAGGTTTCTTTTTGGGCAGACTGAAAGGGAGATCATGGTCTGTTCTGCAATGAAAATGACACGGTTTGTATTTTTGAAGAGGTCTCATTAACACCTAATTTCCAGGTAATGGAGGAACTTGTTTTTCCTTCCTTTTGGAGCTCTGAGGGTTTTTCCCAACTCTTTAACATGCTTGAACCTGCAGGATCCATTGCTTCTCTCCTAACTCACCTCCACCCATCTCTTTGTCTGTCTCGCAAACTCAAGCAGTTGCTACCAACCCCCTTTTTTCTCTTCAATATTTTAATATTGCATCTAATATTTAACAAGCATAGAAAGGATGAAAATGCTCCTGAATATGTGCCATGGGGCTGTGAATCGAATTTAGGCTGCTGAGAATCCTTGTTTTTAGCAGAGACCAGAGGTGGTTTTGTGTTGTTTTGTTTTTAAAGCAAAACAGAAACCACTCCACCAGCACTAAAGGAACTTTAAGAGGCTGTATGCTTTGCAGGTCTAGGTGCTAAGAAACGCAAGAACCCTATTCTGAGTACACTTTAAAGAAAAACAAGATTACAGTTTCTTTCACAGTCACCTTAGTTTGGAGGCCAGAGTTTTAAAAAAGCACCTTCTACATTCAAAAACCAGAATGCAATTCCATCAGGGCAGCTCCTCCGCATGAGTGTGGGGCACAGCCCTAACAGGGTGAGGGCCAGGAAGGGAAGCTGAGCTGAAGAAAGTGCTACTTAAAGTAAATGCTAATGATTTAAAATGTTATTCCTTCTGTGCTTTTAGAGAGAAGAAAAAAAAAGTAATAAAGGCTCCCAGCCTGTACCTCATCTCCAGTCACTCCCATGAAATTCCCAGGAGAGCATCCAGGCTCCCCTCTCCCCCTCTTTAAAAATGGTGGACCTGGAACCACTTACAAGAGAGGCTTAATAAGAGGCAAATGTGTTTTATATTTTGTATCTTGTTAAGTGAAAAAAGATGGATTCTCCCAAGTAGTCTCCTGGTGCAGATTTGAGTGGTCTATGCATGCAAATGTTGTGATGCTTCGTCTGCTAGCATCCCCTTCCAGTCCCCCTTGGCCACTTAAAATCCCACCCCCCGGAGCAAGCGGAGATGAAATTGCTTCATTTGTACAATGGATCTGCAGATCTAGGAAACTTGTTTCTATCTGATTTGCTGATAATTTACTCCTCATTTGGTTTTTTGTTTTGTTTTGTTTTTTTTCCTTCCCCCACCCCTCTATAAAAAGGAAACTGTCTCAGCTCACATCCCTTCCCTGAGAAGGCAGGAGTTGTTTCACTGGGCTGAGAGTATGTTTGAAAGCAACAGGAAAAAGTAAAAAAGATCCACATAAAGATGGCACAATTATTAGAGAACAAGAAAACCCCTTTGCATCTGAAAACAAATAGGAACATTTTTAATTTACATTCCTGATTGCTGCAAAATCTGCTAGAAAAATTTAACTATTGAAAAAATACAGTGTGGTATGTGAAGGTGTGTGTTGAACAGCAAGACATATTCCCCCTCTGATAATCATTTTTATGACCTTTTGGTGCAAGATAGTGCCGTGCTTACTGTCTGCTTTCACTATTCAGTGTTGAGGAAACGCATTATATTTGTCTTTGATCCAGAGATCTGGATTGCTAAAACTGATGGCCACAATTAAAGACAGTCCTGTTGAAAACCTGACCTCTGTCTGCTCTCAACTTCATGTAAACTTTTCAATATGGATGTAATTTAGTATTAAATTACCCGTGCCTTATTGCTTTTTAGCACAGCTCTGTCCTGTTGCCTTTTAAAAATATAAAGAGGAACATAAAAGAAAAATTGCAGTGCATCTGCTTAATTATGTAATTATATACTTGTTTTCCTACATTTAGAAACCCTTTTGGATGCGATGTCTGTGAAAAGCCGGAATACTTGGGATGGATTACTTTTCTGTGTTCTCGGAGCGTGTCCGGGACAGGACGCGTAACTGCAGTGCAGAGTTGTGTTGTCTCGAAGAGCCTGCGTTGAAGTGTGCGCTTTTTTTTAGGGCAGCCCAATAAGCCCAGGAGGTTTTTTCCTCAGACCTGAAGCACAACATCAGCCTGTGATTTTCACTCTGTGGTCTTGTAGACTTTCTGTTTGAATAAGGACTAAACTCCTCAGCTTTAGGAGATCACGGAAATCACAGACAATGTGATTGAAAGGGACTATGAGGCATCAACTGATCTCTCACCACTTCTAAAATGGGGAAAAAAAAGGGGGGAATTTAGTGGCCAGGAGTCTTTGGGCTCCTGTTATCTTGTGCCAGCTGCTACCGTGTCAGTGCTGGTGCTTCCAGCCAGCTCCTCCTTCACTTGCCTGGTGAAGGTCTAGACTTCCTGTCTATCCTGTCCAAACTTCCTCCACCTGCATCTCCTTAGCAGAACATCCAGCACTTGATCTGTTGTGCCTTCCTCCAGACACTCGGGGATCCCACACGTGATCCTGAAATGATAATTTTCTTGTAGCCTTCACGTGTGGCGTAGCACTTTTATTAGCAGACAAGAAAATTAGTGTTCATCTGAGAAACGGCACTAGAAGCGCTTCCTTCTGCTCACTGCTTCTGGGCTTCTCCAGCCTTTTTCATTGTCACTCAGTGTTTCTGATCTGTTCTTCTCACTTCATCACTTTACAGCTTATTTTGCAGGTTGCTTGGTGCATCAGTATTAACCTGGCCAGTGGCAGTTAGGTCCATCCTCCCCAGCATGAGGAGAAATCTCTGCACCAGCTCCTGGGGCAAATACCACTGAGCTGATGACTGTGCGTTGATTGCTGGTTCTGCCCCTCCTTAAGCTGAAAGGTGGTGGGATTTTATTCTGTGGATATGCACAGCATCTTTACAGAACGTTGTTATCCAGTCTGCTAAAATGGGTGTGTCTGCATTCGATCAAGAGCTCCAATTTTATCTAGTGAACTCTGTTTGAGGCTGTGTGTCCAGTGCATGTAACCATGCCCAAGAAAAGGCAACGGTGGCATCTTCTGGGATGCTGCCCCATCGAGTAAGGGGGGAACGTGCTTTCCTGGGAGACCATCCCTGCGAGGGCATGGAAAAGCAGTGTGGGGCTGCTGTAGCACAGCGGTGTTTCTGTGAGCAGCACTGGTGTGGCGGAGACATCTGTTTTCCCTCAGCCTGTAACCCAAGGAGGAGGTTAAACCGAAGGTGGGTTTTGAGCGTATGTGGGAGATGGCGCTGGTCCAGGCGGTGCGGGGGAAGGAGGAGGCTCCTGCTTGGCTGGGAACCCACAGGCTTCAGGGTCGCTGAAGAGCTGGAGTCTGCTGTGAGGACAGTGTCTCTCAGGGCTTTTCTTATTTCACAAGTGTTTGTAAGTCTCTAGTGCCTGTTAAGTATAAAATGACCGGTGAGGAAATTCCTTTGCTAAACTCCTTGTATCGCTTTTACTTTGGCCAGTTGGGATATACAAGGTACGGGATGGTCTAGGCAGGTCCCTTGGGTGGAGGCTGCAAGCACCAGCAGAAGCTCAAGGGGTGAAGTGGTGTTTTCTGGATGGGCAGCAAGACTGGATCATTGCAGGTCCCAACCAGCTTCTTCCAAATCTCCGTGCCTTGTAGACACAAAGCTAGAAGCTGGGGATGGGGAAATGGAGCCGCTTCTCTCCTGGCGGCTGCTGGAGCTCTCCATGGCTGGAAGTACCAGCCAGGCAGGTCACTGCCTGAAGCGCTGGAGATGCTTCCCACTCATTGTGTTGTAGCAGGTTGTTCTTCTCGCTGTTATAGTTTGTCCTGTTGCTGCATTCCCTGGAATTTAGATGTTTTAAATGAGATCACAAGTTTGCTTTAATGCACAGTTCGCACAGTCTGGATGTACCCCACAGCCCTGGTCTCCCGTGTGTTGGGTCTGGGAGGTCTCCCCGTTGCAGGGGTTGTGCCGCTTCCCACCCGTGGGAGTGGAGCAGAGCCTGCTTGGGGCTCACCTGGGTATGGGGTTTACAGCAGGAGCCAAACAGCTACTGACTGCTTCGAAGACAAATAAAAGAGGAGATATTTTATTTTATTTTCAGAAATATTATGAGAACTCCAGGTTTCCTTCTAGACTCTGCCATGTTAAATATACTCTGGAAAGAATTTTCTACCACAGCTGTTCAGGTACTAAAGTGAATAAATAAACAGATATCAAAACACATCACCCAAGGGAGGTAAATGTGATTTATTAGGGACTTAAAATATAAAATTATAAGGTTAAAAATCATTAAAAATGAATCTAACAGGTGCAGTAATAAAAGAAGAGTTAAAGGTGTTTGCAGCCTAATCTAGGTGTATCTATTGCCTCTCTCTCACACTGCCTTACTTTGATCCTCTTCTCCTTTAAGAACAAATGCAGCTTTACCCAACTAATAATTTATTTATAACTTTTTTTTGTAAAAATTGCATCCACCGGAAAAAACCACAGACTGCATGAAATTTTATTGACTTCCACGCAAAAATGTAACTGCAGACCATCAAGAAACTGATGGGAGCGTGTTTTATGTCTTATCTAGCTTTTCTTACATATTTATTTTTGTAGAGATTAATTTTGTGGGTTGGGAACACTCACAACAAAAGAAAAACCAAACAAATGGAACTCTTCCTGCAGGTGATTCCCCTGACCCCAACAAGCTCTTGTCTGCATAAGGGTCCATCATGACGTTGTTCAGTCGCATGTCATCCATCTCCCTGCTCTCGGGTGTATTTGCTGGTGGCTCTTTGCCTTTGCAGGTGTGTGGTGGGTACGTGGGGGCACGTCGTGCACGGGCAGGTGCTGAGGAGCCACGTGCAACTGCCATGGCTCAAAAATACCGTGATCTCCCTCGAGAGACCCAGCTGAGGTGGATGTTACCCACTGAAACTCTGAATGACTTCCAATGCAGAGGTGCTCCTCGAAGTTTCACGTGGCCATTAAGGCACGTTCTTCCCCTTCCCAGCGCACGCGTTGGCACGTGGTGACCGTGGCGGCGATGCTGGCGTTGCCTGTGGCATCGCGGGAGAGGAAGGCAGCATCCTGCCCTGTGTGCCAGTGATGTGAGGAAGCACATAAAGCTAATTAGGCTGAGGAGCAAGAGGTGTTTGAGGAAAAAAAAGCTTCACTTACGCTTTTTTTCTCACCTAAAAATGATGTGAGGAAATGAAATTTTTTACCTAAGTATCTGTCTTGATTGAGAATCTTTGACCTTTAACATGAAAAACAGCAATTAATTTTTTGAAAGTGCATTTTTTTTTTTGCATTTTTTTATTAAACTGAACCAAACAATTATTTTTGTAAATGCACTGGGTTGGTTTTTTTTTTTCCACACAAAAAAAGGAGAAAATGCTTTCTGACAAGCTTTAATAAAAAGGCAGTTAAGGGGATGTTTTCTCATGTGGATTCCATTTCCTGGGATGCTGAGCCCAGAAGCGCAGAACCTGTGCTGTCTGCGGGCTTTTCATCTGCAGGGTTTGCGTGTGTCGCTCTGTAGCTAAGGGGAAAACACGGGAGAGTTTTGAAGAGTAAAATCTACAAACAGCTTAGTGGTCTGAAGGTAAAGTCGGTGCAGGTGTGAAACCTAATGGAGAGCTAATGGGGCTTTGGAGAGGAGGGAGCACATCAATTATACATCCAGCATTTTGGGGTTTTGATGGTGGAAGGGCGATGCAAATGCTTAGCTGTCATCTGGAAAAAAGGCAAGGCTCTGAAATTGTTTGTATGAGGATGTTGATCCAAAAAACCCTTCTGTGTCCTCATCAGCATTCAGAATAATAAATCTGTGACAGAGCTGCAGGCTTCAGCCTGGAGGGTGCCAGGCAGGGGACAAGGTGACGGTGCAGGGAGCCGGGCGTCCAGAGGCGCTTTGGTGGAGCTGGGCTGCTGGGGAGGCTGGTGAGCCTCCTCCAAAGCAAACCCACCGCGGCTGGGGTGGCCGAGGTGGTGGCCACCAGCATGGGCTGTTGTCTCCTTTCTCTGGAATTTGGATGTGGGAAGAGGCAGGAGTAATGTTAAATCCTTGGAAAACGGGAGCACGAGTGTCCTGGTGCTCTTGGGCGTTGCTGGCACCCAGGCACCGCGGCCGCAGGGCATCACACACTGCCCAGCGCCGAGGCTGGAGTTGCTGCCTTGGGTGATGCACGCGGACCCAGGAGCGACAATGAGGATTCTGATTCTTCCTCCCTTTTTTGTTTTTTGTTTTGTTGTTGCGTGTGTGCTCTCTGGTGGAGAAAACCATGGGGAGCTGACAGCATCCGCCTCTTCTCTCTGTAACCCAGAGCTCTGTCCTGCATTAACAGACCAAATGCTTCAGAAAAGGGAATCAGAAACGTTGTTAGACATGTGCAACCTTCTGCCCATGTACTATTTTTCCTCTTGATTTTCTATAATAGAAAGTGAATTAAACCACAACTCATATGAGGTAATATTTGTGTTGTTTTTTTCTTTTTTTTTTAAATTGTTACCATTAACTACTGTAATTCTGGATATTTTTTTATATTAGCATAAATGTCTACTCCATTTTCACATCTGTCTGTCTTCTTCTGCTTGGTGTGTTCAGTGTCAGGGAGTTCCTAAGTTTAATTTGCATTTGTGGAAAGAAATTCCCCAAATTGGTTTCGAATGCCAAAAATTCACCTTTTAATTTCATGGAGAATGTCCAGGTCTTGTGTTATGAAATAGCCAAGAAGCAGCTGACCTACCCCCTGTAGGTTATTCATTATCTTATGCGCTGTTGTTATGTCTCCTCTTATTTATTGCCTAGTTAAGGTTAAAAAAAAAAAAAAAATAGTCTTTCAATCTCTGGTCATATGAGAGACTTTCCATACCCCTCATAATTCCTGATGGTTTGCTCTGAGTCACCTCTAATTACACAATAGTATTTTTAAAATAGGATGGTCACTGCTGTACATGACAGCTGGAAATACTTGATTTATATGCATTACACATTATTTTCCCATATTACCCAGCATCCTAATGCACTGGCTTCTCTGGCCATGATATTTCAGGCTTGTCCATCCTAGCATCCCATCCTGGTGACTTCTTGCCTTCAAGCCATGCCAAAACACAGCAGTGACTGCCCCTGCCTGCCTTGTGACTCCACCTTGTCCTTTCTGCCCTTCAAGTTTCTTCACCAGTTTCCTCTGGCACCCCATGAAGGTTGGGTTTGCTGCTCTGCACAGCGTGGTCCCAACTGTTCTTCTCTGCTTCCCTCAGCTGCCGTCATCTCCTGACGTCTCTGTGCCTTCTCTGGTGTTTCCCTTAGTCCTGGAAGCTTCTTCTCATTTAAGTACTTGAATTGCTGCTTCTTCATTAAATCTCTTCTCAAAAAGTTAGCTCTTTGGTGGGCTGCACAGGCTCTGATCCGTGCCACTGAAATACTTTCATCATCCTTCAGTGCTGAAGCAGAACTTAAAAATGATAAACTAAGTGTCTGATCCCGCAAACAGTTACATGTGCGAGTCGTCTTGTTGACTTCAAAGGAGCTGCTCACATGAGTACAGTCATGTATTAAGATATTTCCAGTAATGAAAATTCCTTAGGGTTTGGGGTTTTTTGTTAGTAGCACAGAACAGGATTTTGTGCCTCAATAAATAACTGCTCATTACAATTCCAAGGGTTCCTTAGACGCTTTAAATTTAGATAGATGTGTACCTGTCTCTCTGAACTACTCATAAATGCTAAATAGTGCCAGTCCTGATGCAGGCCGTGGAACGAGCCCGCGGCTGCGGTGGACGGTTCGGCAGCAGGCGAGGGACGTGGGTGCGTGAGGATGAGCAAGCAGCAGAGGTGTAGTTATTGTCATCTGTCTTCGTTTAAAGTGAGTCACGGCTCATTTTTGGGTATCAAAGAAAATGCAAAGTTTCTTTTAGGAAGAAAACTGCTAAGTCTGGCCCCTGGTTAGAGCGGGATGTGCACTGCAATGCTGGAACTAATTCCTAAAATTGCCAGAGAGAGCAATTTTGTAATTACACTGATTACGAATTTGCACTGAAATTCGGGGGGGGTTGTGTTATCACATTTGTCTTTTTTTTTTTTTTTAATATATAAATTAATAATTCAAATAGGTATAAAGCACAGAATAAAAAATGCTAAGTTATGTAGTGGAAATTAAGTGTGTATAATGGAAGATAAATTTCCAGTTTTTATCAATAAGCAAAATTTGACTTCCTTAGTTTGTGTAATTTTTGGTATGAGTCGAGCAATTGCGGCTAAGATGTCTGTTTGATATTTAGGGAACGATTTGATGCTTAAATAAGGGACTCCACTGAACCATCATTCGTCATCCTCATCCATCCAAACAGCACTGTAAATTTGTCAGAGCCTTTTCCATATTCAGTGCTTGTATAAATAATGGCCGTTGTGAGCCGAAAAAAGGAAACGTGCATTTTCTCTTTCTGTCCTGGCTCCAGAAGTGACTGTGGAAATGTTTAGCAGGTTTTTGCTTTCAAAATACCCCTGCTCAGATCACACAATATAATTGCACAAGCAAAAGTGCATTCCACTGTTGCCCCCTTATTGTGGTTGCTACTTGCCAAAAACCCGTGGGTTTGTGAGCTTTGCTGGAATATATGAAACAGTCTGTGCTTCATTACTACGCGCTTTTATCCTACTTCATCATGTCTTCCTTCTTTTCTCTGCTATCTTAGGGATTATGCAGCTTCTCTGCAATATTCTGAAATTAATCAAACCAAGCAAAACCTCATGCTATATTATCCATCACTGGAGGAGAATGATTTCCACAATCCAGACGGCTTTACATTGTTTTGTCCAGGGGCTGCAGCAGAATTCCATTAACCAGCATACACGAGAAATTTGATTTCTCACAAACCACATTTGTTAAATATTCACAAACAGCAAATTTTTAGGTTTGATACCAAATATCACCCTAATCACATTGCTTTCTCGCTTATTTTAATTAGGAAGTGGACAAGCATAATGTCCACTTCTTTCTGTGAATTTTCACCCACTGAACAGCTGCCGGGTGCTAACGCAGGCGGCTGGAGAAGCATCGCTATGCAATGAGATTGGGTAAGCATCCATTAAGTTTTTACCTGACTATTTTATATTTCGTCTATTATATAATCAAGCTCTACAAGTAATTTCTTTCAATAAATTAGTAACCGTACTGCAGATTGCAGACACTTAGTTTGATTGAAAGTAATAAAGGGAGATTATCCATAGAGTTCATTGAATGACGGTTCTGACTTGACCCACTGCCCAGAGAGATAAGAATTAATCTTATAAACCTCTCCACACTTCCACCCTCTCTGATCCATTAGCCCGAGTCCCGTTAGCCCCCTTTGTTCTGGGGAGAGGGACCCCAGTTCAGGGTGGGTGGATGCCACAGATGATTTCTGAACAGCGATGTGTTTTAACGGCGGCGCTACCCAAACCGCAGCACCAGCGCGGCTGATCCCCAAACAGCGGGGTTGCAAAGGCTGTCAGTGTCTGCCTGGCCTCGTACAGCACCGTGGGAGAGCAGGGGAGACACAAAGATGAAAATTGGAGACTGAAAGAGGTATATGACTCTTTAGCAGACACAAGTACTTATGCTACAGAGGTTTTTTTCTCTCTTAGAGTAAACTAAAGTCTTGGCACTGGACCTGACTTGCACATGGGCATAACTGCCCCGGACACTCCTGCTGCACCTGGTAGCTTGGACTAGATGGT
>NW_010336572.1:0-17357 GCF_000700745.2 Antrostomus carolinensis
TATATATATATTATATTATATATAATTTTCCGAAAAATGTGGTACAACTTAGTTGATTTTTAAATGGATTCATACAGTCTACACCATACACTAAAGTGAGAAGGTAATTCAGGGTTCCTAAGCTATCCTTGCTAAAAAATAAAATAAACCTTTAGTAGTACTTCCCCAATATTCGTATTTTGGTCAATCCTGTTTCTCTTGTTTAAAAAAAAAAAAAAAAAAAAGCTGTAAGCAACAACATTTTGTCTAAAAGTTGTAATGAATTTTCAATGCCAAAGATGCAGCTGTCAACATTACCAGAACGAGCGCTATGTACTATCAGAGGTAGAAATCACTCTCCATTGTTTTGATTATATTTCTATGATTTTTAATTTGGAATCACAAAATCTTTTATAAGGCTCTATGAACTCACCTGTATATGTTGTTAAAAAGAACACTGAGTGTCTGTACATTTTGCAATGTAAGATACAATGTAAGTGAAGTTAAGTATTTTAAGAAAATCATCCTGAACTCGTAAGTACGCATACATCCATACACACACACAGACGCACACGCCTCTCTGACATAGTTTTGTGAACCTATACAAATATATTGCCTAAAAATATTTCTCTTGTGGCTAGGAATAGTTATTAATAGAATTCAAATTACCAAGGCAAGTTATATGCCAATCTATTGACTTTTTTATCACAAAGGAGATTTGAAATTAGGAACATGGCACATTCTCAGCTGACCCCTCTCCCATTCGAGTTAAAGTGGGGTGGGCTACCATCTTTGTTGGGAAAAGGATTAAGCCCTTGCATACAATCCTCATGTTCTGTAATAATTCTGTGGTCTGAAATGGTATCTTAGAGCGTTTCTTTTCTATGAAATATTGAAAAAGGTAAACTTTTAAAGGTAAAGTTGAAAATTGCTTTCATGTTCATGGAGTTTAAGTACCATTTACTAAATGTAAAAATCTAGTAAAATGCTTTTTTCTTTTTTTTTTCTTTTTGTATTGTGTTGGTTTTTTGTGTTGTTTTTTTTTCCCCCCACTGTATCTTAATATGTCAAATATTGGAAACAAGTGAGAGAACACTGTGTTATCAGCCAATATCTAGCCAAATTTGAAAAAATTCCTAGTGATGATTCAGTATGAAGTAAGACAAGAGAAAACCTCTCATTGATTGCAGTGGAATTTGGATCATACCATTATATAGTAATTCTGATATCCCCACCAATGCTGCCATGGGATAAACGTGTGAGAATCTGAATGTAGCCACTGCTATGTTGTAACACAGTTCGGGTTTTGGGGGGGTTTTTTTGGTTGTTGTTTTTTGTTTTTGTTTTTTTTTTGGGGGGGTGTTTGGTTGTTTATAATGACATTTTCTATTAGATAAAGTCATCTGTATGGAAACAATCCTGATATGGATCCAAACAAGGCTCCTGATCAATTTGCAAGGGTTCTTTGCACAAGCAACTACTGGACTGAGCCCAGTTTAGCTTTAGTTTAATACTCTGAACAAAAAATATGCTTATTAAATACTTTTAATGTGTGCATCTAGCACATTTGTATAACTACAAAATATTTTATGGGATCCTTTTTAAAATGTATATACTCTACAAAACACAATCAAAAACAAAGCACCAACAATAACTATTGATTTGAGAAAACACAACAGTGAAGTGTCTCTCTAGCTGTAGGTAGTGGGACTTCTAGTCACCAACATGCTTTGTTAATTTTATGAGGAAAAGCAATGAAGTCTGTGATAAATATTTAATTTAAAGGAGTTTGTTAAATTTTTGTTTCTGCATTTAAAGCAAGAGAGTCCTTGTCCTTTGTAGAACTGTTTTTTCTTTATTTCCCAGTATCTCTTTAATATTAGACATATACTGTAAATTAAGGTTGTTTTCAGTCTGTGGGAGGAAAAGGAAATGTTTTTCCTTTCTATTTCATAGACAGTTGAAGTGTTTTTATTTAATGAAACTGCCTTCATGTTGTGCATACTATTTTTTCTGAAAAGCTTAACCATATCATACCCTGTCATTCATTTCCATAACTGAACTCTTTCCGTGAACAGTGTGAGTGATTTACATACCCCCTTCCCTTCCCTTCCCTTCCCTTCCCTTCCCTTCCCTTCCCTTCCCTTCCCTTCCCTTCCCTTCCCTTCCCTTCCCTTCCTTTTGAATAATGTAGACCTTGGTCCATGTATGCACAGAAATGTGACTGAGTTCATTGAGAGAGCTCAGAGGGAATTATGATAGGATGCAGAACTGTGGAGGAAAAGGAAGTTTTTAAGCACTACAGCCTGGGCTCCTGAGATATTTACAGACATAGCTTTTGCTGATTTCCCTAGCTCACTGTGAATTTCAGTATGACAACAGTTGATGACACAAGCTTTAGGACACATTCAAAGCAGTACATAGCTGCAATGTCCCAGGAGAAGTGATGAGAAGCATATTTGGCAGTACAGAGGCTCAATTTCTCCCCTGTTTCTTTGTTTTAGTGGGGAAGATACCTGTTGCATCCAGCCAACTCCCATCAAAATTGACTTGTTCGGCATCTCCCATATATTACATCATGCTACTAGATGCCTATCTGCAGGGATAGGTATGTAAATGCCTTTAAACGTTAGCTTTTGTACTTGCCTCTTCCTTTAAGCATATGTAATGCAAATATCTAAGGCCTTTTGATTATGGGACACAAAAGTAAACTGAAGTAGTCAGAAAAATGTTCAGATTGGATATCAAGGAGAAACAGCAACACCCATAAGCCAGGATAGGAAACGTTCTGAAATCTCCTTCATTAAAGGTTTTCAAAAATAGTTTAAAAAATACCTGTCAGGGATGATATAAGTGTACTTAAACTTGCCTCAGAGAAAAAGTATGGACTCGCCTCTCATTTCTATAATGTTCCTGGAAGGGCATGCTAAGCTTTGAAGGATCTGGTCTGTACACAGCTGTAGGGATAAGAATGTTCTATCCTTCCATTAGGTATCAGAAGCAATACTTAATGTTTAAATTTACAATTTATGAGCATAATAGAACAAGCTGTCTGTGTGAACTGTCTTTGGAGTAAATTGGAGTTCCAGCACTGAAGACAGGATCTTGTAAAGGATAACAAAATGGAAACAGATCTGTAAATCTATCTTTAAAAAAAAAAAAAAAAAAAACTCTTGATTTAGATATGTAGCAACTGATTTCTAAGCAGCTCACCTATTCAGTTTCTTCAAAACCAGACTTCAGTTTCTTCCAGATAGATTCTTCCAAAACTTAGAAATACTAAAATGTTTCACTACTTGAAATAAAATTCCAGTTATTTAATGCAGATTTTTACTAAACTGCATATTGAGAGAAAGGAAAAAAGAAAAGAGGTATTTCCATTAGTATATTCTCAGCTGATTTGAACAAGTTGTAGTAATTTTTCAGCAGTATTGTTGCAAAATCAAGTGGAATGACAATGCACAGATGAATACAATTTGTAAAGATTCCTCTTCCTGCTTTATAGCCACTATATATGTGTGTGGGGAGATATGTGTGTGTGTATATAATTAGAGTTAAAAACCTGGTAAGTTGCCACTGGATTTTTTCTTACAGGAGTACACTTCTATCAGTAAATGCAAATAGAAGGGTAGAAACACATCTATAATACGACAAAGTTAGACTTGTTTTTTAGTGTAGAATGGAGTTTTGCAGTTCAAGATAAGATTTGAATCCAGCTCCTTCTTCATGCATTATGCCCACAACCAACCAAGCACCCATTTCAGTATTTGGCTTTCCAAAATCTACCTGCTCATAGTATGCTTTTTTTTTTTTTTTTTTTTTTTTTTTTTTTTTTTAAGTACTATCATTCCTCAGGGTAAATGGTGGATAAATAGATAGTCTTCCTAGGCTGATAAACTGTCATTGCAATTTTGCAAGGCTGTTAAATATTTGTATGTCTTATATGGAGAAAGCTGATCATATCCTGCTGTTGTTCCATGTTCAAGTCTCGAGTTTTATGGCATAGGGACTTTTGAATTAAAATCTATACAAAGGCGTAGGGACCAAAATAAGCATCTTTGAGATACATTTAGTTATTGCAATTTGATTGCAAAGCATTGGCATCAGATGTCTGTAAAGGATAGAAAGTTGTTTATTCTATTTGCAGTAATGTAAAAGACAGCCAGTAAGACTTTATTATAATATTATGCTATGAGAAATTCTGAAACTGTGAGTTAAATTCATTGCACTGATCCCTACAATCAGAGATGAAATTTTCCTTAAAGAGTACCTTTGTTTTATTTTGTCTCTAACCTGCTAATCTGTCTTGGTATGAAATGGATACATATATATAAAAAAATCCACACATGCATTAAAATCCATTGTTGAGCATCTGTGTTTTTGTAGATATCCTCATATGTAAGAAATGAGCAAGAATTAACTTGGACAGCTTTCTTGAATTGAAATTGTTTTCAAATTTGAATTTGTTAATAAAGTTCATTATATTGACAGACATCGGGAAAAATGAAATCTATGTGGGTGTAGTTCTCCAGAAGGCAAATGCTTCATTTAGGAAGCATCCTGTCAAAAATGTATAAATGTGAGTGCTGGAAATCTTGCTGAGTCAAGATGGAACATACTGTACTAATGCTTTCTTGTTCGCTGTGTCAGCACTGATTAAAGTATCCTCTGGATGTTAACCACTTTAGTCAATCAGAAGATATCAAAAATGGCAAGCAGGATTCAAATAACATGTACTCTTCTTACTGAAGAGAGACGAAGGCAAATATGGGAATATATACTCAAATATTGATGTATATTATACAATATGGAAAATTCAGCTAAGCCAAACAATTAACAAAACAGCATGCTTCCCAGTACACGCACTTCAAAGATTAAAGTTCATCTGATGCTCAACTTGAAAGCGGATTTTGGATAACTCATCTTTGAGTTGCACTAACAGCGAAGAGTAATGTATTGTATAACAAAGCCTTATGACAACATGATGAAAGGAATGTAACCAAACCAACCTTAAGTTTTAGAAGCCTTGGATCCAAACATTCACGTTGCAAAACTGAACTGTATTTTATATGCATCAGAGCCTGATTTCATTAAAGGCAATGGCCCAAGCCACAGTGATTTGAAGGAGAGCAAAAGGAAATTTTCATTTCTTTCTTTATGCACATGCATTTGTAAGCAAGAGCAGCCTACAATAAAATTATTTGACACCAGAAAAAGGGAAACTTCACTAGCTATGCTTTTAACAAGCTGCACAATCAAGTTTGTAAATTTGGATATGGCTATGTGTTAGTTTAAAACAGGCAGGTTTCTATTAATTTTATCTGAAGGCAAAATAACACAAGAACTTAAATGATAATTACTGTTCTGATTTTCTAAAAAGACAAAGACAGAAATGCAGTCCTAAAAAGATATATTCATGTTTTTACTATGCAGAAGGGCAGAGAATTAAAAATTCATTGGAGCAGAGTATTCTTACACTGCCATAGCTGATTGAAAATGTGAGCAAAGCAAGCAAAGAAAATACCCATCTCAGCAATGAATGTCTCAGAAAGTTTTGCTTTGGAAGGTAACAAACAGATCCTAAGCGCATTATCTCCTTTCAGACCTAGGCTGAAACACGTTTCCTGTCATCTTTTCTGGCCTAACTTTTACTTGGAGTATAAAAGCAGTCCTCTGAAGGGTTTGCATGTTTACCTGTGTTGAGTGGATATTGCCATTTGATGAGAATAAACCAGAAAAAAGACCTAGATGAAGTCTGATGTGAAAATTACCAGGTAATTCCATCCCAATCACTGCAGCTTTTCTAGATAGGTATCAGAATAATTTAGGGTAGAATTTTTATGGGATGCTGACAGAAGAGTAGTAGTGTGGCACTGTTCCACTGTGAAGAAGAAAAAGAGAGAGAGAAAAAAAAAAAAAGATAGAACATTCTGTGTTTTTCTGTCTCACAGATGACATTAATTGGTACTTAAATACTGCTTTGTTCAGGAACATAAATATCACGAAAGAGAAAGATTTCACCACGAGAGCAATATATTTATTGCGGCTTATGCTATCTGCAAAAAAATGATGAATGCAAGCAAACATTCTCCTGCTCAAACCCCTGAAGATGAGGCTAAATGATGCCCTTGGAGCTCAGGGCCATTCAGTTTTTGTAAGAGGCTTTGTTTGATTTATATCCTGACTGTCAACAAAGAAAGAGAAGAGAGACAGAGTACTGGAAGTAAAAGATAGTTAATTAATATAATCTGGAGCGAAAATGCAATATACCTTGTAATGATATCATTAAATCTCACTGAGCTTCTGGAAACGATCTGTTAAAAATTAAACAAACAAACAAAACCCCCAAAATAAAAAATAAATCCACTCCCTGACACTTGTGGTACACATTTAAATTAGATCAGTCACAGCTGAATTAAAAAATAATGGCATGTGAAGTATCATATTCTTTCTTACACCTGTTTCCAGGGGACAGCACTGGCATCCAGCACCTCCCAGGGGACCGGATTGGGCTGAGCCTGAGACGGGCATTTGGCCTACAGGTGGGGGTCAGGATCAGGCCCAGCACAGGGAACAAAGGTCAGTCATGGCCTTGGGAGAGCTGGGCTGGGGGTGGGCCCTGGCCATGCCAGCCCCATGGCAGGTCAGGGAGCATGTCCCCACAGCCCCAGCAGGACAGGACCACCCTTGGCTGCACTGGTGCTAAGCCAGCCCCGAGCCCCCAGAAACTGAAACCGCAGGAGGGTTTCTCAACCTATTGTTTAAACTTAACAATTTACAAACTTCCTTTCCAGATATCTTATTATATTCTACTTCAAATACTACTTTTTAATGGATGTTACTTCATTGTGCTTTTCACCATTTATGTCAGCTGGTTTTTGGGGGTTTCTAGCAATAGACCTAGTAGCCTAACTTTTAAATTACCTTTATAGTTATAGATGGAGTTCAATTAGCCCTTATCATACAAAAACCTAATATGTTAAGGTTCCTGGCTTTAATTTTGGTGCTTTAATTCCTGTTGTCACTTCCTGTGACAGGAATTAATTTCATTTTATTAATAATGAAATAAAATTTTATTGTATTTAGTAAATCTGATCAAAGAAGCACCACTTACCCAGAAAAAATTCCAGGCAAAAGCAGGTAGTTTACCTTTTTTTCTTTTTTATATACTTCATTTCTGGACCTCCGCTGTTCAGGGATAGGGATATGAAATGCAGTAACAGAAAATATTTGAACTCTTCATGGTGTTTTACTGCACTGGGGAAATTTCTTTCCTGTTTCCACTCTGTCTGGAGTAAACGGGAAACTATTTGCATGAAAACTTATCAGGTGTCTAATTCCTTATTTGCAGAGTGAAATCTACAACTCCACTGAACACATTGATAGTATTCACAGATCTAAACCTTCAGGGGAAAAACCAAACCAAACCAAAACAAAACAAAAATCCATCTTACTGTTCTTATTCAAAAAATAACCTTGAACACTGGAAATCTGTGCATAACTGGAAATTGAAAAAGCATTTATTTCAAAGTTAGTTTTCTATTGACTGCTGTTCTGTGTCCTTTATATCCTTTATTAGTAAACAAAATATACTCCAGTGTTAGGACAGATGCCTGTATCACTATCCTTATTTTACTGAAGCATAACTGAGAAATTTCATAATACAGTTTATTGCAGAGGTGGGAATAGAGCCCTGTTCCTAAATCAAAATAATAATAAAAAAACCCCACCACAACAACAGTGATTATAGTATAAAATAATGTAAATCCACATGGCTGCTACAATACTGACATCTCCCCACTGCAGGTTAATGAGCTACCTAGTAGTCTAGACAACAATATGTAATTTGGTGCCCTTGATCTCTCTGTCAAAAGGGTGTTTAACTATTCTTTGCAAAATGGGGCAGCTTCAAAGACAAAAATGAAGAGCTCTTAATCTTTCCACTCAGAGCCTAAATCCTTTTGGATTCGATGATTAGGGAAGGTTGGGAAAAGAAAACTGGGTCTAGATCCCATCATATAAAGGAAGCATTTGTTCTCAGGGGCTAACATAATGGGCAAATACTATGCCAAGTATGGTATAAAAGGAGCCTCTATCAGCATTTCTTTCTCTGGTAGTATTCTGTTCAATACATGTCTTCCCAGAACACCTGAAAATAGGATCCTATTTTGTTAAGATGTTAAAGACTAAGTACCTAAGATTTCCAGAGCAGATAGTATGACTTTTGGAGTATTTTCAGGATGTGAGAAGTTTGTATTCAGTTCTCTCCGCCCCAAATAATTTCTGCATCCATATCCAGCTTAGAAGAGTTTCTAAACAGCTAGTTGGAGGATTATCTCCTGCTTTGCTGTTCCAGTCTACAAAAGCACTTGAACATCTCTTGGTGTAAGAACTTCCTGCTACCTTCTACAGCTAATTACTGAGTAAATATAGACTCCTTTGCTTGCTTTCCAGTGAGTATTTAGTATCATATAAAAAATTTTGCTCAGTAGGTATTTGTAGGTGACACACAAAGTGACACTAGGCATATTATAGAGCCATTAGAGAGCTTGTCCTCTTGCCAAAGGGAGAGATCAAGAGAGCAAACCACACCTGACATGCTAGTCACAAAAAATTATCATCAGCAAATACTCAGATAATAATGGCAGTAAGGGCAGTCCAAAAATATTACACTTAACAGAATGCGTTACTGGGAAGGAGTTACCTGGTATTTACCTGGCAGATGTTGAAAAGTTCAGAGGTTCTGGACAACTGGATAAATTTCCAGAAGGTAAGTCTTTCCCAAGTCATCCTATTGGTGGCAGCAGAATTACTGTACCGGTTAAGCTGGGAAACAAGACTTCTTCATTGCTTCCCTGGAATAAGTACCCGCACACTAGTATTATAAACTGGAAGGACACAGAGAAAAAATAAAATAAGAATGTGGCTTATGGAATTGCTGGTATAAAAAGAGGATTTTCCCACTCCTCTGGCTCCCTTGGACTACTTTGATGGCCTCAGACATTCTGGGGCTGCATCTCACCCCGGTTCCCCTCACCGAGCCTGATGCTGACCTCCATCCATGAGCCAATGTTCCAGCCCTTCCTTGGCCCAGCCCTATCCCCAGGGACGTGCTCGATGCCCAGAGCTGGGGCTGTTCCTGGCCCCTCTCTACCTACCCTGCTCCTGGCTGCAGTGGTGGGATGGGAGCCCACAGTCTAGGGGGAGCCCCCAGTCCCTCAGCACCCTGACACTGGGAAGTCATCATTCACAATTCTCCTACTTTGCTGCAGGATCAGCACTTTGAATGCCATTACCAATACGTGTTTACCTGACCTGTTCTTGCAGACTGTACTAATGCCTGGCACGACATGCCTCCATTGGAAAAGAGAGATTCCAAAGAGGAAAAGGAATATTTCATTTTGAGGTGGAGTTTTGTTTGGATAAATTTATTTCCTTGGTGTTATGTTATTGTAAAATACTAGAGTATTTAGATTGCAGAATAACAGCTGTTTCAAATGAATCAATCAAGAACATTTCCTGTGCATATGTTGTCACTAGTGTTACTCAAGGTCCTTTTTTTAAATCTTCTTGTTCTTGGTTTGCTCTTACAGAGAAAAACCTTGCACCTATAATAGTTCTGTCTCTACCTCTTTCCCCAATCTCCTCTGCCTCCAAGACACTTAAATTGGCCTGACACTATCTTGAACAAGTAAGGTCATGACAGAAACTGAAGGAGACATATGAAAATAAATTCATTTGAAGAATTTTGTACAGTTGTTGGTGTTCAGGTAAAATCCTACTTCAATTCCAGTTTAGTCTAAATAAACCAAGGAGAATAACGGTTCTTAGCCTGATGTGTAGCTGTGTAATTCCAGTCTACTACAGGTGAACACCTTGCCCTGCCAGGTCCATTGTGAAGAAGGTAAACTCCCTCATTAATCAGAATACCAAGCATCTATGTAGAACTACAATTTTGTAGTTGACTGAATATACATAAATAATCAATAAATGCAAATGGAATTTAAAAGTGAGATATGGGTTTGTCCTTCTCAAAATCACAGCACCAAACTCACAATTTAGAGGAGAAGAAATTAGATAATATTAAAGGGTATCTGAATTAATCACTTTTTACTCCTGATATAAGCTGATTATACCAGAAGCTAGTCCATTTTTCAGCAGCCATCCAGACTATATTGCTTCCAGACTAAGTTGCTAGAAATGAAGATCTCTCCCTGCTCCCATCCTATTCCCAGGATTTGTGTTCCCCTAGAGCTTTTGAAGAAGAAAGAAGAGAGCTATAGAGACTGTTCTGTCTTGCTGCTGCTGAGAATACCTATCTGGACTGATCCTGTATTTTAACACCCTGTTGTATCCCCCCTGCACTTTTATTCAACATACAGAAGCTAAATTGGGAGAAAATAGCTTGCTTAAAAGATAAAAACCTCAGAAGGCTTTGAACTCTTAAATAATATGGAAGATCACAAGAAGCTCATTCAAGTTAGAAGAATCTGTTCATCACCTTGAGTTATATCAGTACCATCCTTCTTTTTATTGCCCTTAGAGTGTGTGCAGTCAAAGACAAAAATGGCATAACAAATGACACTGTGTGGCCTGCTGATTTCTGGCTGCCATTTGTACGTTAAATCACCAGCAGCTGTCATGACCAGAAAGAGCTGTAGTGAGTGTTGGAGGGGATAAACATACACAGACAAAAATGAGGGCTTGATTCCTCAGAGGAAGAAAGCAAAATGGAATAGAAGTGGAGTGGTATAGACAATACAAGTGGTGAATGAATAACTCACAATGTTGTAAAAGGAATATGAAGCAAGTGCTTCGTAAGAATCATTTACTTGTGTCTGCATTTGTATTGGGTGTTGCCTTTCAAAAAGTGAATGGAAAATGCTTTTCAATGTCAGGCATTTTTATTAGGATTGTTTACGTGTGCTTATGTCATACATTGGTTACTACAATAAGTGAAAGTTTGGAGTTTCAGGAGGTTATAGCTAACTTTCATATTTGTGGAATAATGCCATCTGATTCTTAGCACAGTGAGCTCACTTCACTGGGATGTCACTGTGGAGTCTTTTTGGTCAGCTTTCTTTGAATAAACTGGGGAGCAGGCCATTCCTACGGAACTTGATTTAAGAACTTGGATCAATTTAAGAACTTGGATCACTTGATCCATACTCAGGCCCAAGAGGGATTCCTTCGCAACTCATAACCAAAATTAAATTAGTCATTGAATGTATTTTTTATCCAAATATCTCCAAAAACTGATTTAAAAAATTTCCAAGCAACCAGAGCTCCTGTTTACGTCAAAAGGTGTCAGGTATACTCAGTGTTTTTCAAAAGTAAGTTAGTATATTAAAAAAGAGTCCAACTTCCTTTCTCCCACAATTATGGATGCAGTATTTCCATCATCTTTATTTCAATGTTAAGCTTTCCTTGTTTGACAAACACAAGATACATTTACAAATGTCTGCTGGGAAGGTACTGTGAATTTTTCTTCCTCCCTTAGCTGCATATTTATGTGATCCATGCTGAGCACTGTTTTGCAGGTAGGAACTTATGCATGAAAAAGTGTTGAATTCCTCTTGTTTGTAGATCGGGTACCTTTCAACTGATTGAGTCTCACCTGCTACATCTGTTAGCACTTCACTGGAAAGTGTCTTTCCTTGATGGCCCGTCACTCTTCAAGAAAGATCCTTCCCTTTTGTTCCTAATCTCTGCACAGCATTGCTTTTTCTTTGTTAGATAGATCACTCCTCCAGAATTCACAATCTTTAATAAACACATCATCAACAAAACGCTTTCATCTATTCTTTAGATTTTGTAACATCTCCAGAAATTATTTTGCTCCTTCTACATGTTTTGCATAAACTTGTCAGCAAATCTGTTTACCTCGCTCTCAGAGAACTAAAGTTTTCATTTTTTAAAAAAATCTTTGTTCTTCTCCCAGCTCAGTAACTATTCATCAGATGGCTTGCACTCTTTGGTGGTGGTTTTTTAACCACTCACAGTGACATCTGAATTGATCATACACCAGCCCAGGGCCCAGATATCCCACTGGTATCAGTGTAAATGAAAAATCTAAGGCCCAGATTCTTATTATATGTAAAATACCTGCAGCAGAGTTGAATTTTTGAGTTAGTTTTAGCATGTATTATAAACTGACACCATCCAATATGCATTCTGCAATATATATATAAAGTTGCTTGCATGTATCATAAAAATTCTGCTTCGTATACTATGTGATTTGCTGATTAATGAGATGCATGCAATGTATCAGTACAAGGACAAAGTACCTTTTCTTACTCATACTTGGGTGTGGACATCAGATTTTCATTTATCAGTATTGGTAAAACAATAAATAGCACGTAGGAGACCCTTTCATAGGCAGAATGGCTTGTACTAGTGAATGCACAAACACACTAATAGAAGATGGCCTCACCATTCTGATCTTACAGTTTAATTACTAAAGTCAACAGCGAGATTTGGACAAACAAACAGAGGACCATGAGGAAAAATACACAACAATGAGAAGTAGGAACCTAATCTATACTGAAATTCAGTGGTACTTCAATGAGAGGTGTGTAGGAAAGATGGCCTGCTGGCAGAGGATGAGCAGGGATGAAAAAAGTTCAAGATTAGAGCTTTTCTCCACAGAAATATTAAGCCTGGGATTTCAGTACTTGCGTAAGACCAGAGATCCATCCAGGGACTCACAGCCTTCAGAGCTAATGAAGACAAAATGCTGAAGTTAAGGTGTGGCTGACCTTTTGGAAATTCACAACTTTGAATTGTGGTTGCATGTCATAGCCCAGATCCATCCTATCCAAGTTTAGACATTAGGTGACCTCATTAGGATGTAACAGTAAGGTACTAAATAATACAGGGAAAGAGAGAAGGGAATCAAGGGAAGCTGAAATTGAAACAGCACTGAAATGAATGCTGGTGCTGTATACCTGGCCAAGAGGAAGCTAAAGATAACTATGCTCTAAATTTTGACTCTTCATTTAAGTGCCAAAACTTCAATACAATAAACTCAATCTTAGAAGCCTCATCTTCTTAAGTCCCAAGGCACAGAGTCCTGTTCAGGAGCTGTGCATTGACCAGAGAAAGTTGCATTTTTAAAACCTTGGCTAAACAGATCAATTGTGTCCATACACATTGTTCAGAAGTTGGTGTCAAAGTTACAGCCCTTACCTGGGAAGTGGCATGCCCATGGTCTCCCCCATCCACAGCCCTGGCTGGTTTCTTTTACTTCACTGTCATGTGTGCAGGGCATGTGAGGTGAGGGTGACTGCACACTGTCCCATTTTGGAGATCAATGAAATGCATTTAATCATCCCTTTTCTCTTGGGATGCACTATCTAATACAGGTTTTGGATACTAACTAGTCAGCCAGTAGTACTTGACTATAATCTGTTGTGGGGCTATTAACAATGAAGATAGAGATTTTTTACTAGTATTTTTTTTTTTTTTCATTTTAATTGCTGCTAACCATTATTTTAAAATAGAAGATAGCAGCTAAAGTTTTAAATCAACAACAGAAACTCAAATAGTTACTGCAGTTCATTATTAGCTTGGAAGAAAACAGAGCAGCGATTATTTCCCTAATTGTCCTTAAAGTCATTATTACATATGCAAGTACAATTTGGTGCTCTCCAGAGTCTTTCCCTCATTACACTGTGTGATTCACTAAATTACACGATTGTGATTAGTGCGGCAATCAGTGTCCAAGTGGTATCAGGCAACTACTGGGCTCCTTTTGCGGAGGTCAATTTAATTACATTGTGCATGACAGAAACCAGGCCAACTGAGTATTGCCTTTGCCACCAGCAATTGACACCTGAGTGTTAATGAGCTGGTAATTAAGAGTTGGCACAGACAGGCACGTTTTAGTGTTTGGGACTGGGATTACCATATGCTTCAATGCCTCTATGCTAAAAGCCTGAAGTTATCCATTTGCTAAAATATACAGGATTTTAAAATAAAGGCAAATTATGGCATTTGCGAATAACAAGTGTGAAAAGACTTTTATTCAGGACTGAATGCTGCCTCTCATGAACTTCTGAGAAATGCTCTCTTTCTACTTGTAATCTTTCTGCCAGCATTTTATTTTTTGTAATACATGTTTACCAATACATGCTCACATTGGAATTGCCTATAATCAAAGGGATGTTTTAAAGTTTGTTTAAAGCAAACAATAGTTGTTATAATTTCACTACTGTAAATTGACTTAGAAAATTTAATCAGAGCTGAACCCATATTGAAAGTTCTTTCTTAGAATTTATAAGTCAATGCAATATCTATCTCAAAGAAGAAAAAAAACACAAAGTAAACATCAACAGACATGCATTTTATTACTAAGAGGCTATAGATACAGAAATGTTATTTCTACATTTCCATTTTTTTAACTCATTTTCCTAAGTTGTTCCAGTATCTTTGAGGATCCAGACTATTGTCATCTGCCATTATTAAAATGAAATCTCATGTTCCAGCCTCTTCACAATATGGCTTTATAGAAAAGTCATAATTATCTCTGCATATCCAGGATGCAAATTCTCTAATCTTCGGTATCAATGATAATATTGATTTTATTTTTTTGTGAGGCTCTTCTCAGCCACACAATGATTATGAGACTCTTCCTAGAAAACCAGAAAGGTGTGGATTTGACTGCAGCAAGTCACCTAGGGAGGGTGAAACGGCTGGCTGCTTTTGCAGAAGGTAGTGGGAGAGGCAAAAGGCAGCTCTGCTGGAGTTGCTTTCCCAGTGTCTTTATGCTCTTTTGAAAACAACCTCTACATACTGTCTAAATTTATGAAGAAGAAAGAAGCTGATGAAGGAGACTGAGCTTAAGGGGAACTGAAAAGTGACGGGCATGAAGGAGAGTGTGATGACAGGTCAGGGCAGGGGGGGGAAGGTGGGGAAGGGAACTGGAAAATTAGAGAAAAGAAAAAGCTGTATGGTAGGGTAACCACCTCTGA
This sequence comes from Antrostomus carolinensis, assembly GCF_000700745.2. NCBI lineage: Eukaryota > Metazoa > Chordata > Aves > Caprimulgiformes > Caprimulgidae > Antrostomus > Antrostomus carolinensis. The sequence goes on from NW_010336572.1 coordinate 14,952, forward strand.
AACATAATCCCAGAAAGATAAACCCCAGAAACATAAATCCTGGAAAACATAATTCCAGGAAAAATAGAAAAAGGGAGAAGGAGAAGCTGTACTGAAACATAATCCCAGAAAATCAGTATTGCCAGTAGTAATGATTAAGTTGCACATATTCCAATTTTAATTTATTACAATATTCCTCAAGTCCTGTAATTAATTATATGCAATTCAACTTTAAATTTAAATAAATATATATTTCTAACTATGAGAGACCTTTTAAGGCAAGCGTGTAAAATGAGTAAGGTAAATTAAAAACACTCCAATGATTTTTAGGCATTTTTATAAGTTCGATGAGGTTACATCTGCATGTTCAGTGTAAGGAATATTATTAACTGATTTCTGTGAGGCAGTATGTATAGCATTGGTGGCTACAATTCCTGTATCTCAGTTTTGTTATGTAATAGGGCGATATGGTACAGTCAAACCCAAACAATGTTATACAATTCATTATCATGGTGAAAATTTGTGAAGACCATTTGATGTATGTACCTATTTAAAAGTCCTCTTCCATATTTCTTTCATGATGTCTTAAGCAAATAGTGTTGCTATAGACCCCTCCTTCCTCAACAGCCTTCAACAGCCCCTAGCAAGAAAGGTGCTTAAGCTCTGGGAGGGTTCTTCAGAGCTCAATTCAACAAGCCCACCTTGCAGGGTGCCTTGAGGTGAACAAGGGACCCACTGAGCACCCCAGCTGGCAGGAAGCTTTGAAGCCATGGGCCTCTTATAGCAGCTGCATTTTATTTTTAAGTACGTGGACTGACTTGGTGCAGTGGCTTAGACAATTTTCCGGTAGCTTTACAAATCCACAGACTGTTCACATCAGATGAAAAATGTATTAACTTTACTGAATCTTAGTTGCGGGATTTACTCCTAATTTTCTTCTTTCGAGGAGTTTCCTTTCTTCTGCTGATCCCTCCATAGGACAGATAGCCTTTTATATGCAGATTGCTATAATTATGCTTTGAAATAGCTTTGAATTCCCAGTGGCTTAAACAGAGAACATGAAAGGGCAAACGTTATGCTGAGCTGAAGGATATGAAAGTGGCACGTACCTCCGTCTAAAATGAGACGTGGGGACGAACAGCTCTTTACACAGCAGCCTCAGTTCTTGGCAGGTTATTGAAGGATCTTTGCAGCCACAGAGACTGCTTTGGGCAGCACAGAAACCCTGCCGAGAGACAGTTTATCAGCTCACGTTTTTCTCTTTGAATACCAAAAGGTGAGTAGGTGCTAAGCGAGGCGGGAGAAGCAGACTGCCACAAAAACTAAATCCTCCCCACCGCAGGCTGGCCCCAGGCACCAGGCAGGCACCAGGCTCCTGGGCCAGGGAGGGCAGCTGGGCCACCGCTGCCCCGGGCGGTCCACTGCCATCCCAGCTATTGTATTATTTTATATAGTATAATAATATAATATTTTTAATACCTGTGCAGCCCAGCCGGGAGGAACGCCCCTTACCCAGGCCTTGGGGCCACCCATGCTGTGGCTAGAAAAGCCTGAGGGGGAGGGCCTGAGGGCTAAGGGCCTGTGGGAAGGAGAGGCGGGAAGCCACAAAGCCACCCACCATCTTCTGGCTTTATTTACTGATGTGTTACTTTATCTTTTTGTTTAGAAGCAGACACTGCCCTTGTCCCCAACAGACAAGAGGTGCTTAAATCCAGCCCATGGCTCTGCCTTTCCCCCACTGCTGCCTGCCCAATATGGGAGGCGCTGGGGCGGCAGTTCAGAAGAGATGGGAAATGTAGATGCCCTGTTCCATGCAATGCTATTTTAGCAGCATAAAAATGTTATTTTGGGAAAGTAGTTACCTGCTCCGTTATTGAAAAGCCATGCAAATTCTTCCTGTGAATGGAACTACGCCAGGTCCCTTTATATGTAAAGCGTTTTCTCGTGTACATTTTAATGCAGCCTGCTGGATTATGTGCATATATATTCAATTTTTGTCTAAAACATATTGTCTGTGGAATTTTTAAGGTGGTTTTTGTTTTGATTCATGTGTGCACAAGAAGGATTTGCATTCAGGCCTTCTTAAAGCACTTGCATGCTTTTTGAAATTGTTGAGTTGCACAAAAGCGTGACATTTTTGTTTGGTTTTGACTGTTTAAAAAGTTCTTTTAAGTTACTTGTTTAGCACCTAAAGGCTTCAGGCCAGGTCCTTGATTTGCTGAGGCGGGGTGCTGAGGTGAGCTGCCCCAGCTGAGCAGGGGAGGGTTAAGGGTGGCCAAGGAAAGCCCTGACCACACCTCTGGGGCAGGGGCAGTGGGGCAGTGGGGGGTGAATTTTTAAGGCAGGAGGGAAAAGCCTGACAGGGAGCTGCAGCCGCGGTAAGGTGGGTCTGACAGAGCTGAGCATGGCTGGGGGGGGGGGAGGGGA
>NW_010336572.1:17393-23471 GCF_000700745.2 Antrostomus carolinensis
TGGGACAAGGCATGCTGAAGACACTGGAGCTGGAAGCTTGAGCACTTCTGTCAGGTGGTGGTGTTTGAAGGCAACAAAACTAGGCTAGATAATAACAGGAGTTCTGGGCTCATAGGTGTCATCTGGGCTAGAGGAAACAGCTCCAGCTGAGAAGGCAGTACCAGGCATGGAGGAGGATCTCCTGGGCCTGCAACCATATGTCAATGCATTGCAAAGACCTTTGACCACACCCACTTCTTGAATGGGGTTAAAAAAAAAGAACCAAACCACCCTCAAAAAACCTTATTGAAACCCCAATGAGGTGCTATAATCAAGGGGCTGGTGTAGGCTTGGAGCTATGTAGGATGGTATTCTTGGGTGTTACTCTAGATGCATTTCCCTTCAAGGCTGTAGTGGGTGTTGGACCTCAGCACTGGGGTTTTTTTGGTTGATAGACAGAAGCTGACCTGTGTGCTCTTCTTAGTGGTACTACTCTAAAAATAGAGGCATAATAAATAATGAAATAGAGCTGAGTAGAAAATAACTGCTTTGGAGGTAATACTTTCTGAATCTTGAAATTATTTATGTATGGTTTATGTATTTAAAGTTTCTTTTCTCTGGGTTTTTTTTTTTTGGGGGGGTGTGTTTTTTTGGTTTTGTTTTGTTTTGTTTTTTTTAAAGAGTGAAACAGTAGGAGGTTTGTTTTGACTAAGCACGGGCTGAAATCTAAGAACTTAAGAAACGCTCTGTCAAGTGGTGGTGATAGTGTACAAGCTTCGGAAATATCCCCCCCTTCTTTTTCATTCCATCTCCGTGGAAAACCTCCAGCCAGTTTAAAGACTAGTGGATAGGTCAGTTGAAAACCTTCATTTTCCTTCAGTACTTGAAAATGGATTATCTATTATAAAGGAAGAAAGAGAAAACTGAGCGTACGCTAGAGTTTGGTTGTTATAGCTAGATGCATTTCACTGGTACTGTTACTGAACTGTTTGTTGTTTAGTATGGCTTGGAGATGGAACAGAAAATCATGGTAGTTCTGGATATTTGAGAAAGGTTTAAATACTTTATAGATACTAAGAATGTTACTCTTGGATGGATGCACTATTTAGAGCAGCTCCCCAAACTTTTTTGATCACACAGCCCTAACAGTAAAAAAAAATACACATCCAATATATGAGTATGTATTAATAATTTATATACATGTACTACCATACTAATATATTATGGCCATCACAAAGCATACATAAAAACAGAAATTAAGAAAGGACGAGGTAAAGTTGAAACAAAACCTCTTTTAAAAATATTCTGATTTTATTTATTAAGGGTACAAAAATATTTTTTCTGCACCCCAGGGGATTGTCTTGCACACTTCCTGGTGTACATGCACCCCACTTAGGGGACAATTGACTTAGAACATCTTTATGGTTGACCAAGTAAAGAAAACAACTCTCAGTGCGGTAGAAACAAGTGATGATGTAATTTGAAATAAGTGCTTTTATGACTGTGGAGTTCATTGTCATATTTCTAACAAACAACCTCTTTTCCTTCCCCCTTTTCTTTGTATTCAAATTCTTCACTAGGTTATCAGCTTCATGAGGTCAAATACCATAATTCAAATTTGCTGGCAGTGAGAACTGACTTTGGCTCAGCTGTGGAAATACTTAATGAACATAGATATACCCTTTGCTGATACTCTCTGCTATGCGTTATCTTGCAACTGCTTCCAGAGTTCAAGTTTTGTGAAGGCAAGGGAAGTTTTAATGAAGTTCTTAGGCTGCAGCAATAGCTGAAAACTTGGTTATTTAAAGTTTTTTGAAGGGATCTTGAGATCAAGACCTATTAATTTCTGGGAGACTGGACAGAAGTTTGTATGTTGAAGTTCGGGCATATGTTCTGCTTTCATTTTTATATGCTAATTCTTTTCTCTGCTGCAAGCTGTTCTTCTGCAATGAAAAAAGTGACAACACCACCAATATGAACAATACATTTTCTTATCTGTAACCGACAAATTTCTGGCAGTGGAAAGCGCGAGGGAACTTAATGAGAAGTCTGATTTATCTGGTAAGATTTCATATCTTAGAATTATTTGGTGTAAGAGTTTGTCTTTTGCTTTTAGTGAAGGAAATTATTTAAAAAAGAATTTGTCCTTGGCCTACCGCTTCAGAAAATTGCATAAAAAATCCTCATGGAAATGGGAAAGCAGTAGGATGCATGATTTCATCCTGAAAGTGAATCCTTGCTCCCAATAGGTGCCTACTAATGTCACTCACCCTATCAAATGAAAGATGACACATTTATCAATGCTCATTAGGAATAGTAATTAAGAAGATTTATATTTCCTTGGTAAGGGGGAATGTTCAGTAGCTCATTGGTCCTATAACCTCACAGAAAGCTAATCTGGTGTTCAGTGTGTACTTTAAAAGGCTAAAGTCAAACAGGGAGATACCACATGTCCACTGTTTAACGCAGTGCAATGCAGAGATCCTTGAGCTACTTCTGATACCTCCAGCATGCTGACTTTTATTTGCTGAGATCTCTGAACTGAGATGTACAAACTGGTGTCTCCATACAGCATGGCCACTGCAAATTTCTATTCAGCTGAATAATCATTGCAGAATCTTTATGTATTATACAGAGTATAATAGACATTAAAAACTGGATTTGGAGAAATGAGTGCACTGAATGCAAGACCTCTCCAGTTAACTGATGGGGAATGCTGACTGAAAACAGCATGGCAGTGTCTATGTGAATGTCATTTTTGCGCTCATGATTTAACTTTTATTTATTCATTGCACAGGAAATCTGTGAAGCAAGATTCTGATTTAGGCAATTATCACACAAACTGGCATCACATTCAGATAGTGTAAATTGTAAGAGGTGAAATATTCAAAGAATAGGTTGAGTGCTCAGTGTTTGGAATAGCACATTCAGGGTGTATGACAAATGTTTTACTGATCAGGCAAGCTAAACACTGGGTGTTATATTAAGCTGTGGCTGGACAGGGAAGAGAAACTGTATATGATGTGTCCTGGCTGCTACTGCACTCTGATATATTTCATTTTCACTGGACAGGGAAAGAGGGAGAAATTGCTCCTTTCTTAGTGCTCTCAGACTGGGGAAGGCTCTGGTGAACAGAGTGAAATGGCCAGCTAGTGAGATGGGCAGCAAGAGGAGTTCATGGTTTCAGCAGGGAGCTGCAGGCCAAGCCTGACTTCAGCAGTTATGACAGACTCTACATGGAGACCTAAGAGAGGATTGTCTGTTTTCTGCTCAACGTGAGAAAGGGCTGAAAGCTGTTAGGCTAGTAATCAGGACCGGGAGGGACCTGTCCCCTTATTTCAGAAATGTGAATAGAGGGAGGAAGATGTTCACCAATATCTCAACAACTTTTTTAATCGCCCACTGGATTTAAGATTTTTTTTTTTCTGCTTGTGTGCTGTTTTGCAAAACGATGTCTTAGTGCATTCTAATAAAACACAGTTCAAGTCTGCAAGCCTGTTGGCTTTGAACAAGAGGCATAAAAAGATTAGGCAGGCACCCCTCCAAGTCTTGTTGAGCTCAAGTCTCAGTATGGTTCTGGATTCTGTTTCAACCTGGATTTGTTCCTTTAAAGTGGAGAAGAAATTTGAATGGAGGAGAAGTGAGGTGGGATATAATTTATTTGAATAACAAAGATGCAAACTTTGAAATTTAAGTTACAGATGGTTGTCCATTTAGTCCTTGATATATAGGGAGTTCTGTGTCTTCTGGCTCATAAAAAATCTTGTTGTTTAGTTAAGAAAAAGAGTGCTTTGGAAAAGGGAAATCTGTAGGCAATTTAATTCATAGAGGGTAAGGTTTCTGAACTTCTCTGATTAACATAACCTCACCTAATTTGAAAGAAATTGCATTTCATACTGCTGTTTTTAAAGTACCTGGTTATTGTCATTGCGTACAATAAAACTGCTGCTTAAAAGTCTTTTTCTGTGTAAACTCCTTTAATCATGTTGGGGAGAAAGTAATTTTCCCTGGTGCTATCTTCTTGCTTAATATTGTGTAGAAAAGGTAGATTCCAAGACTCAAGCTCTTCTTGCAAATAATCTTGCAGATGCTGTGGATTTTGAGAACTGAAATGACACCCTGATAATTTTGACATTAAACTGATTTTTGTAGGTAGATGAAATACATATGCAAACTCACAAACTATGTCCTATCTCTTCTGATCCTTTCTTACTGTTCTGTAACAACAATAACCTCATATTTAAGTCTGAGATGTTGACCCCCTCCTCTTAAATCCCCTTTCATCTCTTATCCTCATTTGCTTTTGGTAAAACAAGCTACTCTTATGAGCCAAAGTGAAAGGAAGGTTATCTTTGACATGAGACCTGTGCATCTGTAGTGAGAGGCAGGAGTGAGAAGGCAGCTCCATGCATCCACTGAGCCACAAACCAACATTCCTTCTGAAATGCAACTGTGTATGTTAACAAGGTACCATCTGCAGGCTTGCTCAGAAGCATACAAGGTTCTGAAATGCCCACCACTTCCTTAGTTTCACCATTTTGTGGATTGGGAAGAATCAGTTTTGTTGATTTCAGTATCTCAGGAGGTAAACTATGGTACTTAGTGATTCAGATCCTGGGCTACAACCATTTGAGAGACTCTACATCCTTTTGCATGCAAGTGAGAGTTACGTACTTTATGATGTTTCGCTCATAGCTGTTGCCTGAAGAAATTAGAACAAAATGCTGCCTAATAAATTAGAAGACAAGCTAAGATTTGTACAGCTCTCAGAACAGTAGAGAGAACAGACATTCAGGTGCTGTTAGGAACACTCCTCATCACATTGAACCTCGATCCTCTTGTGAATCATAGAGCCATTAAATGCTTTGCATCCAGGAAAGATGGACTTCCATGAGTCCATTTTGTCAGTCTCCAAGACAAGCAACCCTGTCTGGTATTCTGTGATTGCTGGGGATTAAATCCTCCCCTGCCCTTGGGTCTCTCACATGTCTGTCTTTGGTGGTATTACCTTCAAGAGATGTCACTCCTTTGAAAGCCTGTTTTCTCTCAGCCTTTCAAACTAGTGCATGGTTGGATGACGATTGCTATTCAGCTCTTCCTGTGAAGAGATAAGTTTGAATTGATGACCAAATTGACTTTTCATGCGCAAATTTGGGCATGACAGTGAAGAATTACTTCTGAGCTTTGCAATAAATATGATAATTATAACAACAATTGTCGTACGGGTAGGAGAGGGCTGGAAGAAAATTGTTAGTCTAGATGGGGAAGTACACTCCATTTCCTCCTGTATTGCTATAGATGAAATGGACAAGTAGTACGTGCCTGTGGATCACTTACGTTTGTTTAATCCCAGGAGCAAGGAGGACTGGTGTGGTGGGTTGACCTTTGCTGAATTCCGGGTGCCCACCAAGCCGCTCTATCACCCCCCTCCTCAGAAGGACAAGGAGGAGAATAAATAAGATGGAACAAAAAACCCAAACTCAGGGGTCGAGACAAAGGCAGTTTAATAGAAACAAAGCAAAACTGAGCGTGCAGAAGCAAAAGAAGAACAAACTATTTATTCTCCACTTCCCATCGACAGGTGATGTCCGACCACTTCCTGGGATGCAGGGTTTTCGATATGCATAGCAGTTGCTCTGGAGGGCAAATGTAAATAATGAATTCCCCCCTTCCCCCTCCGTTCTTCTAGCTTTTATCTCTGAGCAGACGTCATATGGTACGGAATATCCCTTTGGTCAGTTTGGGTCAGCTGTCTTGGCTGTGTCCCCTCCCAGGACCTTCCCCACCCCCAGCCTACTGGTGTGGAGGGGGGAATTTTGGAGACACAGCCTTGGTGCTGTCAGTCTAATCTTTAAAAAGGGCAAGAAGGAGGACCCGGGTAACTACAGACCGGTCAGCCTCACCTCCATCCCTGGGAAGGTGATGGAACGACTTATCCTTGGTGCCATCTCAAGGCACATCAAGGATAAGAGGGTCATTAGGGACTTCACTAAGGGGAAGTTGTGCTTGACCAACCTTCTAGACTTTTATGAAGACACAACCAAGTGGCTAGATGATGCTAGAGCAGTGGATGTGGTCTATCTTGATTTCAGTAAAGCA
>NW_010336573.1:0-16397 GCF_000700745.2 Antrostomus carolinensis
ATGATCTCCTGACGTCCCTTCCAACCCCTACAATTCTGTGATACAGGTTATGCTCAAACCTGTAAACATGAACACGTGCTGACTACCAACAGTCTGACTAGCCTACAGCTTTCCAGACACCTAAGAGCAGGTCTGTACCTTTATCCTGCTCTCCCTTACGCTTCTATTAAGTATGGAGTCAGTAAAAGGGCAGGCTCAAGCCCAGGGTTGCCCATTGGTGTGTTTTGTTTGGACCCAGTCAGCAGTTTGAAGGCTGGATGCAGGGAGATGACTGGGAGAGCTGAGGTCTGCCTGGGCTTTGGCTTTCAGGATCAGACCTTAGGAAATCACAGCAGCTAATGAGAGGGGAGCAGGAGGGTTTGAGCTTAAAACAGCAAAGGGTGAGGAGCAGTGGCTGGTGGTGGTTGTACTGGTGTGTAACGTGTCCATGCTGGCTGCAGTGGGGGCTGGAGACAGCAGCCAGAGGAGAAAGGGGCTTTGTTGGCTTCACAAGAGTGGAGCAGGAAGAGCCTTGGCCATGAGAAGTAGAGTGCTTGACTTGAGCGTAACTGTTCCCTATGTTTTGAAAGTCCATATGATGAGTTGGAAGAGATACAGGCTGTGAAAAGAGAGGACAGTGGGGAACAGCAGAACATGAGGGCAGTGAAAATGGGATGGGATAGTAAGAAGGGAAAAGCTGGAGCACTACAGCTCCCCTGCAAAGGGAGAGGTCAGGGCAGTGCAAGATTTTCCGTGTCACTTGTTGAAACTTGTGACAACATCCAAGTTCTTCCAAATACTAGTTGTGCTTTCAGACACAAGGGATAACACAAGGAAGCTCAGGTTTGAGAGTTTGACTTGTCTACTTCCCTTGTCTCTTCTACTTGTCCTTCCTTCATCTGTCAGTCTCACACTATGGCTGAACAAAGCTGGAGGTTTCCAAACTGCTGCTCAAGAGTCCTGTGTAGAGCAGAGAGCAAGGGGAGAGCTGTGCTACTGGCAACCACTTTGCCTGGTGCCTCCTCTCCTTGTTGCCATCGTTGCTGTGAGGCAGGTGAGGATGCAGGCATGCTGGAGCACGCCAAGCATCCTTTGATCCAGGCATGGCTGATCAGTTACGCGTGTGAGAAACTGGAGATTGAGAAAGGGTGAGAGAATTGTGGGGATGGATCTCAGGAGCTGGGGGAGATGGATCTCAGCACAGGGGTGCACTGTGTGGCTTAGGTTGCTTGAGATAGCTGAGGAAGTGCTCAGCAAGGTGCTATCAACACCACCTTGCCAACATCCACAACAGATGCTGATGTTGTCTGGGGTTCATAGGCATGGCCAGTCCTCTGTCAACCTTCAGCATCCCTCATGGGACTATGTATGAGAGGGAATAAAAGCCAAAGGCACATGTGTTCTCTTCCAGTGGACGTGAAGCCACAGAGGAATGTTCTGTAGCCTCATACGAAGGTTGCCTGGCAGCTGTCTGACAGCATTTTGTCCCTGTAGAGGCGGGTGGAACTCCAAAGGCAGAGCCAATGCTGTATGAAGCACCTCCCCATGGAGCTGCTTTGCCTGTCCTGTAGGTCCTGGGTATGCCACGCTCTGCTGAGCCCAGGCTGTGTGGTGTGGGGAGTCCATGTGTTATGTCTAATATCTCTCCAGAGTCTGTATGAAGAACCTAGTGTTGAACTCTAGGTGTAGTGGCAGCTATCTGGTAGGGGGTCCTTTAAAAGGGCTCCCCTGCTCCTTTGGACCCCCCATCAAACAGCACTGCCTTCCTGTGCCACCCTGGTGGACCTCTCAGGGGTTTTATTCTTTCCATGCATGAAGAAACACCTTCCTGGTGCAGACTCACAGCCGGTTGCAGTTCACGGCGTGCCTCAGCCTGTTGTTGTTGTGACACAGCTCATGTTTTTCCTCCTCTCACCCACCACCTTTCCAAAGGGAAGCTGTGATAATGACAGGGCTTCTCGTTCTTTGTCACAAAAATTGGGTATAATTGCTCCATTTCAGCGGCTTTAAGAAGCTCAGCAAGGGAACAGAGTGGATTTCTTTCTGAAGACATCAGTCATCTGAAGCATTTGGTAGATGGCACATCAGGGCTGGGAAATGACTCAACCGTCTTTGTTAAAAGCAATCTTGGGGCTCTGGGAATAAAATGAGAGGGAGAGAGCTGAGATGGGGGTGGGAAGGGAAAGGAAGCTCCAGCAGCAAACGGAGACGCTGTGTTCTGTGCTGCTGTCATAGCACGAGAGTTTCCTCTCGCCAGAGCTGTATCTGAATCATCCCTTCAGTCAAGAAGATGTTCAGCAGCCTCCTCACAGCATAGAGGCCAAGGTGGCCCACAGGGGAGAGGTGGCTGGTGGGTGAAGCTGAGCTCAGCATGGCCACACCGCAAACTTCTCCATGGGTGGCTGCAAATAGTGAAAGGAGGTTGCAGTGAGGCAGGTCTGAGTCTTTTCTCCCAGGTAACTGGTGACAGAAGAAGAGGAAATGGCCTCAAGTTGCACCAAGGGAGGTTCAGATTGGACATCAGGAAGAAATTCTTCACTGAAAGGGTTCTCAGGCACTGGAACAGGCTGCCCAGGGAGGTGGTGGAGTCCCCATCCCTGGAGGGATTTAAAAGAGGTGCTCAGAGATCTGGTTTAGTAGTGGACAGGTACAGTTGGACTCAATGATCTCAAAGGTCTTTTCCAACCAAATGATTCTATGATTCTAGTGTTGTTTCTGCAAAGGTGCTGGGGAGAGTCCAGACCTCTGTCCTACACCTCTGGGATCCCTTAGAGAGGTGTGAGGAGGCGAGTGCTCTGACATCTGCCTAGGTCCCATAGACCTTGTGCTTCCAGCTTAGTGTTGAGATCTCAGCAGAAGAACCCAAGCTTCCCACCACTGCCTGAGCCCAAGATGGGCTGTTATTAGAGGAAAGCCTCTTCGAGGGGAGTGAGGATTGCCATGAACTTGCATGGTCTGATTAAAGTAGCTTGCTGTTCTCAACTGACTCGGCGTACAGGAACAAGGATGGCCTTCAGGTCAACCTTCTGCCCAGGGCCAGGAACATCTCCCTGCTGGTATGGTGCTGAGCTGGTGGACCGGTTGCAGCCTTGCCCTCCTGTCACAACACTGCGAACATCCAGCTTGAGATAGTGCTAACCAGGAGTTCTTTCTCCTCTTGATTGGACCCACAGAAACCTTGATGGCAAAACAAGCTGCTTCTCGGTGGGTGTAGCAGGGACTGGCTTAGTTTGTTTTTCCTGCTGCCAAGGCCTTGCTTATCTAACCTCCATTTCAGTCCTGGTCTGTGTGGAAATATTCTTATTTATGCAGCTGGGGCAGAGGCTCTTTTTTGTTTGAACTCTTCTACGTTTGAATTTGTGGAAGAGAAAATCTCTGGTGGTGGCTGTCTTCCTTCTGCTGGCTGAAATGTGGTGCCTGTTATACAGACAAGCACAGGTCAGTCAGACATGTCTCTCCCTAGTCAGTAATGAGCCACGGTAATGTCTTCAGTGCATTTACACCTCTACTTGAAGGCATCTAGTATAGCTTGTCCAGGAGTCACCCCCATGACAGTAACATGCAGAGGCTTCAAGCTTGATACAAACCAATGGCAAGAAACAATCCTTGCTCCAAAGAGTGCTCAGAGGTGTCAGTGCCACCGCATCTGGAGGACTCTTTCAAGAGCACCCTGATGTGATCTCAAAGTGGTCCTGGAGGCCATCTCCTGGGATGGAATGTGCTTAGGCATATGTTTCAGGCTACTCTGCAGTCAGGCTGGGGGCTGTCCATGAGGAGGTAGGTCATGAAGCAGGCTGTGCTCACAGCTGCTCTCATAAGTTGTGAAGATGTAGCCACATCTCTAGGAGGTCCTATCACTTTGTTCTGCTGTTTCTGCAGGGTACCAGCATCGACTATTGCAACAGTGGGGACCTGATGGTTTTCACACACTGATGTGACCTCTTTGACCATGGGAACCAAGGTGACTGCTTTCTCTGTTAGAAGTTAATAGAGAATTCAGTCATTTGAAGAGCATCTTGTGCCTCTTAGGATGCCTACTGCAGCGTGAGAGCCAGCGACCCCAATACTGTGGCTGTACCAAGTGCTGTGCATTCCTAGATGGGATTATAAGAAGATGCAGAAACAAGATCTCCAGGTGCTCAGAGATATGGTTTAGATCTGGTTTAATAGTGGACAGGTGCAGTTGGAGTCAGTTGATCTCAAAGGTCTTTTCCAAACAGGAGATTCTATGATCTCCAGGTGCTTAGAGATATGGTTTAGTAGTGGACAGGTACAGTTGGACTCGATGACCTCAGAGGTCTTTTCCAACCAAACAATTCTATGATTTCATATTTTGCTTCATTTTATAGTCTCTCAATGCACCAGGTCATGTTTTTCTTTACATACTCCAGGCTCTAGGTTTGCTTTGTTCAGCACAGTCTGTTTGACACAAAGGAAAGTCGTGGTTAATTGTGGTTAATTGGAATGTGGTTTTCTTCCTTAGCTGTCCCATGCTTTTATGGACTGGCCAGGTGCCTGTTTCCAAAACAAAGCTGATTTTGTGGCTTCTCTGAAGAGCATCTGCCTGTGCTGAGTTATGACTCCACAGTAATTAATGAAGAGTTGCAGAGCTGTTTATTTACAGTGACCCAGCATGTTTCTAAGTACCATGACAAATTGGTTATGGTTAAGGGAGCACCTATGCATGGTAGAATCATAGAATGGTTTGGGTTGGAAGGGACCTTAAAACTCATCCAGGTCCCACCCCCCTGCCATCAGCAGGGACCCCTTCCACTAGACCAGGTTGCTCAAAGCCTCATCCAGCCTGGCCTTCAACACTCCCAGGGAGGAGCAGCCACAGCTTCTCTGGGCAACCTGGGACACTGTCTCACCACCCTCACACCAAATAATTTCTTCCTCACATCTCATCTCCATCTCCCCTCTGCCAGTTTCAAACCATCACCCCTTGTTCTGTCACTCCCTGCCCTTGGCCAAAGTCCCTCCCCACCCTTCCTGGAGCCCCTTCAGGTACTGGGAGGCCGCTAGAATGTCTCCCTGGATCCTTTTCTTCTCCAGGCTGAACAGCCCCAACTCTCTCAGCCTGTCCTCACAGCAGAGCTGCTCCAGCCCTCGCATCATCCTCGTGGCCTCCTCTGGACTCGTTCTAACTGGTCCATGTCTTTCTTGTGTTGGGGGCTCCAGAACTGGACACAGTATTCCAGGTGGGGCCTTACGAGAGCAGTACAGGGGGAAAATCACCTCCCTCGACCTGCTGGTCACAGATTTGTTACAGCTCATGCTACCAGTGACAGAATTATGCTGTCTATCTGCATGCTTAAAGGATCTGCATCGATAAGGTCCCAATGACAGGAGATATCATAATTTGGGGAGCAAGCAGAACTGAATAGAGCTTGTTAGGAATATTTCTACAAAGATGATGGAGTTCGAAAAATGTGTATGTTGTGAAGCAGAAATGTTTCATGGAAACATATGCAGTTTGACAAACTTTAATTGTCAGTCTTCTGTTGGATAACTCACCTGTTGTATCATATGTTCTATCTCGGTGCTGCAGAGAAACGCAGCTTCCAAGGTTTATCCCTGAATTTTTGCCCTGGAGTCATAGTCCTGGCATCTTCTGGCTGGCTGAGATGGGACTTGCCTTGTCCCATAGAACCTGGAAACTTGGCTCTTGAGTGAAGCTGATGTGACTCTTCAGTTTTGTTGTTGCTCAGACCCAAATAAATCTGCTGTCCCTGTCCGGTGTTAAGCAGTAGGGATATTGGGGGGAAAAACCCAAACTATGGGAATTTTACTCAACAGCTACTGAAGTCCTGGCTTATGTATAATATTTTGGAAACACCATGTATCAGTGTTTCTGAAATGAAATTTTACAGGATTTCTGTTTTATAGGAAACTTGCAAAACATTTTTATGCCTATTTGAAATGACATCTCAAGCTAGTAAAGATTTCTACAGAAGGGGAATTCTATTATTCAGCTAGCCTGAGATCTGACTTCCACTTTATTGGTACTGAGATTTTGAGTAGATGTGGTTGAAGATGTGGTGACAACCACTCTAGTCCTAGATAGCAGTTGTTTTTTATTGCTATATAAAATACAGTGTCGACTGAAGCTTATTTGCACACGGGCCCTGGAGGCTCGGTCAGTGGAGACTAAGCGTGGAACATGTTTGGCTGTTTCTAAAACTCTTTGCAAGAAAGAAAATTGTTTTATGGGCTCTGATAAGATATTGCTGTGTTCTATCTCTACAGAATGAGTCTGAAGCTCAACAGCAACAAAAAAAAATGTTAGTATTTTCTACATTCTTGGTATTTTCTTGGGAATTTGGTCACGGGTATGTTCAGTGCTTAAAGAAAACCCACCCAGAGAAGCCAAACCTCTAGGGAAGTGTGACCATTGCCTAAAGAGCTCTTATGACCCAATTTTTTTGTGGTTTTATCCTATTATAGACTGAAATCAAAGCTGAAATATTATGACTCTAAAGCTGTGGCATGCCTAGAACCACCTTGGTTTCCAAGTGGCTTCACAGGATATTGGAATTCTACTCGTTGTGGGATGCTTAGTTTCTCTGTGCTGTGATTTCACTGCCCATAAGTACACAGAGACTGAGATCTTAGTGAGGTGAATTCCAAGAACTATAATCCTGCAAGAGAAATGCAAAACTCGCCCACATCCATCAGTATTTACCTTCTAGGTCAAATCTTAAGTCAAGCTGGGAGGAAGATACTAAGGATTAAAGTCCCAACCCGGGGACAGGCCACCTGGGTTTGAGTTAGCTGCTCTGCCATTGGTTTTATGTGCAAATTTGGGCAGTTTTATTTCACCTCTTCTTGGCTCCTCATTTTCAAAGCTGGGGGGTGGTGGGGGTGGCGTGGTAGTAGCTTTCTGTCTCACAGAGGTGGGAATGCAGTAGAGCTTGTCAGGTGCTTGGTCATTACTGGTTAGGAAGTACAATAAATCCACCTGCTCTCCTGATTATAGAGATGGCAAAGGCAACATGAGGAACTGGCTTTGTCTGAGGCTGCCCTAGAAATGATGGACAAGTCAGTCTTATCTGATAATGGATGGAGAGCAGCCCTGAGGAGAAGGACTTGGGGTGCTGGGGGAGGAGAAGCTCAACATGAGGCGGCAACGTGCGCTGGCAGCACAGAGGCCAATAACCGTGTCCTGGGCTGCACCCAGAGCAGCGTGGGCAGCAGGTGGAGGGAGGGGATTCTGCCCCTCTGCTCCGCTCTCCTGACACCCCACCTGCAGTGCTGCCTCCAGTGCTGGGGACACCAACAGCACAAGGACATGGAGCTACTGGAGCCAGTCCAGAGGAGGCCACCAGGATGATGCGAGGGCTGGAGCACGCTGTGAGGGTGGTGAGACAGTGTCCCAGGTTGGCCAGAGAAGCTGTGGCTGCTCCTCCCTGGAAGTGTTGAAGGCCAGGTTGGATGAGGCTTTGAGCAACGTGGTCTAGTGGAAGGTGTCCCTGCTGATGGCAGGGGGGTTGGAACTGGATGAGCTTTAAGGTCCCTTCCAACCCAAACCAGTCTGTGAATAACATGTACTGATGCCAGAACCCTGCTTTGGCCATCCTATTGCTGGCTCTGCTATGCCTGGCTTTGCATCGGGGTGCTGAGGAGTTCCACCTGGGGGAGTCACTGGAGGTAAAATCCTCCAGTTTCTCTCCTTTACCAGCTGTAATTTTTTCTGGAAGTGTTTCAGATCAGCTCAGTCATTAGAGACTCTGGTTTCTTCAGAGAATGTTTGTTTTTGCTTTCATATACTGACAACATGCTGATGCTTGTCACTTGACTTGGCTGCGTAGCACTTCCCATGACCCCAGTAAGATATTTTGGAAAGAATATTAAAACAAGCACAAATTGGCCCTGAAGGAGAGCGTGTTCAGTAAGTGGGTGTCGCAAGCGCTTACGTCAAGGAAGCTAGAAATCTGTGCAGGATTTTTTCTCTCCCCAAAAACCTTGGCATGAGGTAATTTTCCAAGGTGCTGACTGCTGACACAAAAGGACCTTGATGCTGTTGATGCAAGATCTGGTTGGCTTTTTCTCTAGTATTTCCAGCACTCTCATTAATCCCAGGTATTGGTGGAACAGAGGAGGCTTTGATCTGTCTCTTGAGTAGTACTCCACATCTGACTGGTACTGCACTTAAGGTTCTGCCACACAGTTGATGTGCTGTGTTCAAAGGTTACTGACAAAGTTGCATGTGGTCAACAAAATGTGTGTCCATCTTGGTCGCTGAGCAAAGGAAAGAATAATTAATGCAAAGCTAGGAGAGAAAGACAATCCAGAAATATCTGTGTGTTCCTTTTTTGCTCCATCTTAGCAAATTTTGTGGTTGGTTTGGGGGTTTTTGGGGTTTTTTTTGTTTTGTTTTTGTTTTCCCAAAGGTTGCACTACTTGATTGCTTAAAATGATTTATTAGTTGAGGTAAAAATGAGCAGATTGTTTCATGGCTGAAATTCAGACTGACCGATGCTCTGGTGTTTCTGTAACAAGATGTTTCATATCATTCAGGCTGGGGGTCCTAAGCAGAACTAGCTATGGGTTCCTGTCAGGGTTTTCAGTCCACTCACTAGGTCAGAAGACCATTTGGTGTGAGAGAACCATGTCCAAGCCTCCTTCTTCAAAGGCTGATGCCCAGGCAGTTCAGTCCCCAGGCTGTTGTGCCATGTGGTCTCCATTACATGTTGTGATAGAAATGGTGGGGTGCCTTCAAAAAAAGAAGCCTGAAAGACCTGGGTAGTGTTTTTGATGGTTTGATGACTGGGACCCTCTAATGGAAAGGGTAACAGGGGCAGATGAAGTACTCTGGCTCACATATTTTGTGAGCCCAAGGTTTGAACTTGAGTTTCCCTCATACGTGATGAGCAACCAGTACTGGGGCTGCTCTGCCCTGTGGAATAAAACCCTGTGGATATCTCCACTGAAGCTACTCTACTTCATTCCCAGTAACTCCTGAGGTCAGAGTAAGTGTGGTTCCACAGCCAGCTGCTTAGTACAGCCCACGCAGTACCACCTTTCATCTGCAGCCCTGGGAACAGCCTCCACTCCTTTGGGAATCCAGCCATTTCTCCTGATTCCTTTGGATTTTGTACAAAATGTCCCCCAAGGGAAATTATTTGTTTTCCACCTAATAAAACATTCACTTAATCTGCAGCTAAATGTTTTCAGTTTGCCATATAGACAACTGCCTGAAAGGAGGTTGTAGTGAGGTGGGTGTTGGTCTCTTCTCTCAAGTAACTAGTGATAGGATGAGAGGAAACAGCCTAAAGTTGTGCCAGGGGAGGTTGAGATTGGATATGAGGGAAAATTTATTCACTGAAGGAGTGGTCAAGCACTGGAACAGGCTGCCCAGGGAAATGGGGGAGTCATCTTCCCTGGATATGTTCAAAAAACATGTAGACATGGCACTTCAGGACATGGTTTAGTGGGCATGGTGGTGCTGGGTTGATGATTGGACTTGATGATCTGAGAATCATTAAGGTTGGAAAAGATCTCTATGATTCTATATTCTAAAATATGGTGGTTTCAGGGGGACTTGCAACAACACTTCATTTTTATTTTTTTCCTGTTCCATGACAGAACAAAATTAATTATTTAATGCCTCAGCCCATCTCTTCTCGTGCTAAAGGCAAGGTGGAGAAGGACTGGCAGCGTGAACTCCCCTTCTCAGTGCAGAGAGCTGTGAATGACAAGCTGGGGCTGAGGGAAGCACCATCCCTGGGGGCAGTGATGCAGGGACACCCACCACCCCAAGAGCCAGCTCCTGTTCCAGACGATGAGCCTGTTTCCTTCCCGGTGAAAAAGTCACCCTGCAAAATGCGAGGTGAGCGGGTCACAAGCTCAGGGCTGTCCTCAGGCGAAGGGGTGAGTTTCACAACATCATCTGTCCTTCAGACGCCTTCCTCTCCACCCACAACAGCTGAACCACTTGGTTCACGTGTCCTGGGGCCACCGAGGTGCTGCTTCTTGCAAGTTATCTGTCTTGCTTGAACAACACCGAGGCTCACAGTTCCTGCTGTCATGACGGTGACCTTCCACCAGGCACCAAAGCAAGAGTCCAAGCAAGGACGTGGTGACACCATGGCCCTGGTTACCTTCCATCCCCCTGCAGCTGCTGCCTCTGGCTCTCTGGTTTCCCACCACCTCAGCCTGCAGGCGTGAGGCCCGTGTGCTATGGGGATACCTTCACCTCTGCCTCAAACATCAACTCTGTGCTTCTACTCAATCTGCCTTTTCTCTCTTCATCTGTTATTTGGCCCGTGATAATGCCCCTGTCCTCACAAAGGCTAGACAGGGGGGAAGGAGGAACAAGCTGTCTTCTAGCAACGCAGGAACACAAAGCTGCAGCCCCAAGTGCTGTTATGAAGTGCATAAATGCCATCATTTCTTTGCCAGTTCACAGTCCCCAACCAGAGACAAAGCTTCTGTGAAGCTCTGCTGGCATCTGTCCCAGCCAGAGACATCTGCGTGGCACATCCCTCCAGGGATGAGATGTCTCTGCTCTGCAATTATATCTCTCGTTTTGTCATTTTTTTAATTCCCTTCTTGTGGAAGCTGGCAAAGCACTTTGCTTCTTCCTATCTTCCCAGTGCTTTATGGTGTTTGGGTTCTTCCTCCCAGCTCTGTAGAGCGCCTGCCACCGTGTCCTCATGTCCCCAGATGCCCTAGCAGGGCTGGGTGACCTGCCACCCTGCCTGCCTTTGGATGAGTGATGTACATCTTGCTTTCCCAACTGCTGTGGGAGGCACTGGTCAGCACAGGACCCTGCTGCTGGGACAGCTGTGTGTGCAGCCCTGCTCTGAGGCATAATCAGAGAAAGGTTTGGGTTGGAAAGGACCTTAAAGATCATAGAATCATAAAATAGTTTGGTTGGAAAAGATCGTTATGATCATCTAGTTCAACTGTAAGGAAGCATCATCTAGTTCCCCACCCCCCCTGCTGTGGTTGGGGTTGCCAACCACTAGACCAGGTTGCTCAAAGCCTCATCCAACCTGGCCTTGGACACTTCCAGGGAGGAGCAGCCACAGCTTCTCTGGCCAACCTGGGACACTGTCTCACAACCTTCTGAGTGAAAAATTTCATCCTCATATCTAACTAAATCTCCTCTATCTTAGTTAAAAACCATTTCCCCTTGTCCTATCACCATCTGCCATGTCAAAATTCACTCTCCTCCTGTTTAGAAGCTCCCTTCCAGTACTGGAAGGTCACAATGAGATCTCCCTGGACCCTTCTCTTCTCCAAGCTAAACAAGCCCAGCTCCCTCAACCTTTCTTCAGCAGAGAGGTGCTCCAGCCCTCAGATCATCTTCCTGGCTCTCCTCTGGACCTGCTCCCACAGCTCCACATCTTCCTTGTGTTGGGGGCTCCAGGCCTGGATGCAACACTCCAGATGGGGCCTCAAAAGGGCAGAGTAGATGCAAAGGCTTAAGTAAGTTGGTTGGATTTGGAAGGGTTGCCCCAGCTTTTCCTCACTTTATTTTTCCTTAAATGAATCTTCTCTTTCTATGTCTATGATTTAAAGTACACTGCTTCAGGTCCCACCCTTGCTTGCCCAGCTCTCCTCTTCCACCTCACGCTGTGTTTCCAGGGGACTCTGAAGCGCCAACCTCTGAGCAGATGGACCAAACTGCTCAGCTGTTTGGATTCACACAAAGCTTTTTGGATATTTTGGGGTATTACTGATCTGGTGGAATTCAAAGATTTCATCAAGACTGAAATCTAGATAGACCCTGGGAAGAAGTTAGATCTGCTGCACTTCATTGTCCTGTTACTCCAATGTGTGTTGCAGGTTTTCTCTCTTCTGGTCTAAGAGCTGGTGTTGTCCATCCTTCACCCTTCCTCCTAGTCGATTCACACACAAAGATCCTCTCCAAAGACAGCAGAACTGTCTTTCTCAGTGTCCTAAACGAGGAGTCACCAGGCAGGGTGAGTCACTAGTGCAATTTCCATAGTTTAATCTAAACTTTTAGGGCCTGATTTTGTGATTGTTGTTTACATTGAGTGGTTTCTTCCTGCCTGCTGAAATCAGCACGATTTACTTGTGTCATTGGGTGGGAGATTTTTTTTTTTTTAAAAAAAAAACCCCCAAAAATGGGTTGTTTGAGGTCAGGATTTGATTAGAGAAGTGAAGTACAGGAAGAAGTGCTGGCCAGGTAAACAGAGCTGGTGATGAAAGATGCCTTCACGCAACC
Organism: Antrostomus carolinensis; assembly: GCF_000700745.2. Classification (NCBI taxonomy): domain Eukaryota; kingdom Metazoa; phylum Chordata; class Aves; order Caprimulgiformes; family Caprimulgidae; genus Antrostomus; species Antrostomus carolinensis. The sequence goes on from NW_010336573.1 coordinate 12,179, forward strand.
TTTCCTCTCTCATGTTTACTTTTATGTTACTTAAGCACTTGAGAAGTTTAGTAACTTCTGTAAGCTCCAGGCTGGAGCAGATGGGCTGGTGTGGAGCAGGGTAGAGAGGTGGGATTCAGTGGACAGCTAAGAAATGTCATGTTTCCTATGGAAACCTGCGGGTTTTTGGAGAGCAGGGAGTTGGGTCTGAATTTTGGGATTGTCCTATGCTAGGGCAAGAGTTGGACTCAATGATCCTTGTGGGTCCCTTCCAACTCACAACATTCTATGATTCCATGATGCAGTGCTGTTCTTTACATTTTTCTTTCCCAATAAATTCTCATTCAAGGAATGGAATCACTTTCCCAGAGCATCAGAGCTGAGTACCTCAGAAAAAGCATTTTTGACTTTGAAATTACCCCAGGACCTGATGCCCTCTCCTCACATGCCATGGAACAGATCTCTGCTACCTGGAAGTGTTCAAGGCCAGGCTGGATGAGGCTTTGAGCAACCTGGTCTAGTGGAAGGTGTCCCTGCTGATGGCAGGGGGGTTGGAACTGGATGAGCTTTAAGGTCCCTTCCAACCTAAACCATTCTATGATTTCCCAGAATCACAGATCATTCCTTTTCCCTCCTGTCCCTTCTTCTGCTCACACAAACAGGATTTCTTAGTAACTTGCCCAGTCTAACTTGAAAAATACTCTTGTGCTGAAGCTTTCAGAGCTACTGTTTTACATGATTTTTCTTCAGTCACGTCATTCTTTTTTTTTTTTCTTTCTAGTTAAGTCCTTTTCACACGCATGAAAAAAAACCTTCTTATTTTTACCATATTTGCGGACTTACTGGCATATCTGCTTTGTCTCTCAGCCAAATGGCAGAGACAGCTCAGTTCTGACAGTCTAGCTCAGTCTTCTCTCTCCTGTTTGTTTCTCTTCTCTGAATTCCCACTTTGACAATGTCTTACTGGTAATGTTCTACCCAAACTGAGCAAGAGTAGCCTGGAGAACATCACCCACAGATCTTAACCAGGATTGTCCCTTCTCTCCTTGAAGACATGATGGATTTTCTCAGATTTTGTCAAAAGAAATCTTTTGCAGAATTAGCATCCCTTCCCCTGCTCCTGCAGATTTGATATTTTCAGGATTAGTTGAGGAAGGCTTTGACCTGCCAGATCTAGGGCAAGAGACCCCCAGGGACAGCAAATCGGGTCCTGGACCCCCGCTGCCCTTGTGCCAGACTAATGGCAAGTCAGGTTGGCTACTGTGCTCCCCAGTGAGCTCTGCCCTACTTCCTTTCCTTCCTTTATCCCTTTTTTGTGGTTCCTTTTCTCATGGCAAAAGCAGTTCAGCCCATTTTTCTTGAGTCAGTAATTTTTTATTTTATTTTTTTAAATTCAGTTCAGTCTTCCCACGCTGCAGAGGTTTGTTTTTTTTTGTTTTATTTTGCTTTTTTTCCATGCTGGCTGTGATATCCCTCTGTATGGAGACATTACTTTTCCTGTAACCCTTGAAACTGTGGGTGAAAACTATAGCTTATATTCAAATATTTTGAGAAAGCATATAATAATAATAATAATAATAATAATAATAATAATAATAAAAACCCCACAACAAATGATTACCAGAGGCTTCAATGTTCTAATTTTCAAAGCAATTGCATAATAGAGTAGGTCAAGAATATGCCTGCCCCACTTTTTCATTTTCCACTTTCCTTATGTCCTATTTCTGTGGCTTTTAATCCTCATAACAGCTAATCCTTTGGGAGGAAGGATGAATCCCTTGAAACAAATGCCCTTGGAAAGTCTGGGGTAGCTTTTCCCTTTGCAAGCACTAGTTTTACCCAACTAGTGTGAATATTCTCTTTGGCAGCTGTGTCACCTGTAGGACCTCTGGGATTGTTATTTGCAGTAGAAATTGTTGAATTTAAACTTTGTGTTTTGGATTGAATGAGTCCTGGTTGTTAAGCTGAGGCACATGGGTGATGAGTAAGAATTGTCCTTGCACATCATCTCAGCTACTTACGAGCACTAATTGGTGTTTTCTGTGAGGCCGTAGCAACATGTAGGTGAAATCCAGAGTGGAGGAGAAGGGAAGGAGAGCAGAAGTTGAACAGAGGACAGGCCGGGTCTTGAGCAATAGCCTAGAAAACTTTTCTCAGCTGGTTTAGCACAAAATGAACGAGGAATGATGAGGATGATGAGCACAGCCAGCCAAGCTCCTCTTCCCAGGTCTACAAGTGGTGGCTGGGGCTTTGGCAGGTCTCTTGGGGACAGCAGCTGTCACTGCTTCCTCTTTGGCTCTCTGTAAACTCCCAGCTGGAAAAGTCTCATGGGCTACTCAGGCTCCATCTGCTCTGTGTTTATACTGTGATATGCTCCATGGTGCCATACATGCCACGTGCCCATCGAAACACAGAGTCTCTGCTGAGCCAGCATCCCTTGTGACTCCATGTGCTGAGCTACATGGGACGAGCAGAAAGCTGTCACCTCCTGCCAGAACCTCTGCTGGCTGAGACATCCCTGGAAACCTCAAAAAGCTCAGGTCAGGGGTTTGTTGTTGCTGTAGGTTTGAAAAACTTTGGTTCTTCTCAGTGTCTGGTGTCTTTGGGGGTCTGACACGGAGCTATGAAGTTGTGCGTGATGCTCCACCTTCTACAATAGCTATAGAAAGCTAAAAGTCTTAGAGAAAAGGTTGCCCTCCCAGAATGAGGCAGATCCTAGAGATGGGGCTGAGTTTGCCAAGTTCAAACCCTCATCCAGGGCTTCATTTGGCTTTGTTATCACTCTGACGCAGTTGTATCTGGAAGGGGACTTTGGGCAGGTCCTCCTTGCTTGTTCTTAGTGAGATCAAGACTTTCAGATGCCCGTTTGAACTGTGACATGAAATTCCAGGTCAGGGCCTGCCTCACAACCCAGCCCACCCAAGGAAATGGCAGTGAAATTCCCGACACCTCTGGTTGCCTGGATATGAGTTCTCCCACACAAAGTCCTCTGAGGGGAAAAAAAAAAACCCAGCTCTGGATCTCTCCACTCTGCACATTTTTTTCCTCTCGAAATAGACTTGATCAAAGCATAACCCAGTTTGACAAAGCACTTGTGAACTTGAGCAGACCTGGCCTTTGCTGCAGTTGCAATGAAATCCCAAACCAGCAGTGTCTTGCCAGGTTCCGGGCTGGGTTTTGCTCGGCTGCTGGGTTCAAAGCAGCCCAAGCCAGTTGGGTTTCATTGCTACAGACACTGTGCTCTGCGTGGTGGGGTGCACAGTGGAAAACAAGATTTTACCCCCTCCTATTCTGGACAGACAAACATGAGATGGGGTCCAGCATCTCCAAAGGGCTGAAGGTTTGGATGGGAATGTCACAGGGAATTTGCAGGGGGAATTCTGGCAGAGCCAGGTTCACACAGGGGACAAGCGCATCGTTGTTGTTGACGTCAGCACCCGGTGGCTCATTCAGCGTCAGATCCTCATTTGTATTTTCTCCTGAGCTCATACAGCCTGGCATCTGGTTTGTGCTTTTGTTACTGCAGCTGTTTGATGGTTTGGCTGCTTCAATAATTCCCCTGGTCCCTGGAAAACCCACCCGTGAGTCTGTCTCTAGAGCTCTGTGATTGCTCTGTTAAACACATGCTTCCCAGATTGGCTCCTTCTCCTCACACTAATTCATCTGACTAATTATCCCCTTCGTTGGTGCTGGTTTGTCGTGAATGCAGAAATTTGGTCATTGCAATTTGTTCTATTCTTGCAAATTCAGAAGTCGTCAGATAACGATGAATAGAAAAAAGCCTTTTGTTAATTCAAATTCAGCAGTGAATAGTGGCAGCCCCTCTGATGGACCTGGCATGTGAAGCTGTCTCTCCTCAAAACGTGAGGCTGTGGCAGCAGAAATTCGGGTGCTCCAAGGAAGTTGGGTGGGAGGCTGCCCCATTGTCTGGTGCTGCAGCAGGTCCCACTTGTGGGTGCTTTCCTCAGCAAAATACTGATGAATTCTTGGGTGATTTTCCAGTTGGAAAGATGAAGGAAAACCACTGGGACCTAAAAAGCAAAAATGGATTTCCCATAGCAGAAATAGTTTAGAAAATGAAATGTCTCCCAGCACCTTCTCACTGCAGTGTTTATCTAGAAAGTCTCAAGCACAATTGCCACACCAGCTTAAGACCAAGGGCTCATCGCTGTGCTCAGCCTCTCACAGAATCACAGAATGGTGGGGGTTGGAAGGGACCTCAGGAGATCATCCAGTCCAA
>NW_010336573.1:16409-35080 GCF_000700745.2 Antrostomus carolinensis
ACACCAGGTTGCACAGGAAAGTGTCCAGGTGGGTTTTGAACATCTTGCTTCAGAGGACAGCATAAGATGCTATTAAAATGGGCATTGAGTAGCACAGCACCGTGTTAATAACCATGTTTGACTATGGAGAGTACTTCTGCTGTCTGCATAAATCTCTGCTGGATTTTTTGCGTTCCCACGAGAGCTTTGTCTCAAGTAAGTTCTCAAGACTTGCAGTCTTGCAAGTACTGCAGTGCTGCCTCCAGTGCTGGGGCCACCAACAGCAGAAGGACATGGAGCTACTGGAGCCAGTCCAGAGGAGGCCACAAGGATGATCCGAGGGCTGGAGCAGCTCTGCTGTGAGGACAGGCTGAGAGAGTTGGGGCTGTTCAGCCTGGAGAAGAGAAGGCTCCGAGGAGACCTTCTAGTGGCCTCCCAGTACCTGAAGGGACTCCAGGAAGGCTGGGGAGGGACTTTGGCCAAGGGCAGGGAGTGACAGAACAAGGGGTGATGGCTTGAAACTGGAAGAGAGGGGAGATGGAGATGAGATGCGAGGAAGAAATTCTTTGGTGTGAGGGTGGTGAGACAGTGTCCCAGGTTGGCCAGAGAAGCTGTGGCTGCTCCTCCCTGGAAGTGTTCAAGGTCAGGCTGGATGAGGCTTTGAGCAACCTGGTCTAGTGGAAGGTGTCCCTGCTGATGTCAGGGGGGGTGGAACTGGATGAGCTTGAACGTCCCTTCCAACCCAAACCAGTCTGTGATTCTATGAAGACAAGGGCTGTCTTTTTCCAGTTCCTGTGGAGCCATCTGTGCAGTTGTGCTCTGTACATCATAACTCCAAGGACTTTTTGCTTCAGCTTTATCTGTTTCACTAGCAAGTGGCAATCTCTGTGGGTGAGGGGGACAGTTCTACACTCAGATCTTCTTAACTGAGTGCTCACTGGGCCTGACATGTTAAAGGGAATCATGAGGTACACCTCAATGATCTCTTCCAGAGTTACACTTATGTCTGCCCTCCCATATCCCTGCTCACCTGCTTGCTTTCTCTCCTAAAAGAGTTGTTTCTCTGGATCCCTTGCTATGTTTTTATACAGATAATTTTCCAATCTTCCTAGTGCCTCCTTTGGCATTTTCTATTTTATGTTGGCTGTTTCTTTTGAGAAAGAAAACTGAACGCAGTTATTTCAGAGGATGGACTACTATCATTCCTATCATTCCATTATGTTTTCAGTATTATCTCTGTGGGCTTTTCAGCATGCCTTAAGACTGTTTTTGACCAGTACTGAAACTTGAGCAATATTTTTACTGAATCATTTGTAAGTGGTTTAATTTTGTTTTTAAAGCAGCAGTAAAGGCAGGTTGCCTAATCTCCCATTACCTGGTTCTCTCTGCTAGTTAGGATCTTCTGAGACTTCTACAGTTGCCTTTTCTTGATGTCAGGGGTAAATGAGAACCCTAGTTCAGATATTTCTATGCCAAAAATGACTGCTTATGCCAGCTTTCCATCTGCTGCATTTTTGCTGAAACGTATTGGATTTATCTGGATGAGTGTTCCTACCCCAATATCACCTGATTATGAGGAAACTGAAAGAAATTATCAGCATCTATTTATGCATCTCTGAGAGCAACTCGTAGACTTTCAGGAGGAATATGGCTACAGAGATGTTTTGGTCTCATGGAAAGTAAGTTAAAGCTATAATTCCCTGAAAGAACATAACACTGACTCAAAGTCCATGAAAACATTGTTATCTGAGGACACCTCTGGAATGAAAGCAGATCTTTTTGCTTCTGTCATCTGCTTGACTCTTTCTTGAGGCCACAGCCTCAAGTTCTCACCTGGGGCTGTTTAGTGGGAGATCCTAATCATGTTCTAAGGAGGCAGTTCTTTTCCACCTAGAAACCACCACCACAGCCACCACATCAGAAAAAAAAGTGAAGTTTGAAAGAGAGATGGATTTCCCTTCTGATCTGTAGATGAAAGGTTGCATCCTTTTCCACTTGCCTTAAACATGCTGGTTTAAAAGTGATCCAGGTTGGATGGGGCTCTGAGCAACCTGATCTGGTTGAAGATGTCCCTGCTCATTGCAGGGGGGGTTGGACTAGATGGACCTTTGAAAGGTCCCTTCCAACCCAAACCATTCAATGATTCTATGATTTCATTGTTAAAGTGAATTTGTTAGGTCTGGGGCTTGTCTTGGTAGGTCTCTGTTAGGGTATTTTCCTGTGATATTGTGTGAGATGCAAAGTGACTTTTGCTCAAAATATTTGTTGTTAACTGTAGAGAGGACCTGTGAATCCAGAATCAGCCAATGGTGGGGAAAAAAGACCGGTGAAACATGAACATGGAGAGATGAAGATAACTCCTATGAATGGAAGATTTCCCATAAAGGGCCACATGCTGTTACCTGTTTATTTCCATTCGTGTCCATGGCAGGTCTGAGATAGTGCTGGATCATACAGCTTTTTCACATTCCTTTGTGTGTTGCTTTCTCCTCATCCTCCTCCCCCTTCATCTCTTAATATTTGTGTTTGAGTTAAAGCTGGACACAGCAGGAGAAAGATTTGGGTTGCCCCCTCCTCTTCTCCTCTGATCTCTCATCTCTTACTTATGTCTGTAAATGTTTTGTTTTATTTTATGTATGTTTGCCAGAGAAATGCTGGGCCCAGCTCCAAGGCAGTCTCGTTTCCCTCTTCCATCTTGAGACATTCCAGACCTGAACAGCATAAGCTTGTACAGATAAATATTTAGGAGAAAGCAGTGAAGCTGTGTCACCAGAAAGATCTGAATAACCCTCAGAATAAAATGAGATTATTTTGTATGTGCAGAAAAAGATGTATCGTGCAGCTTTTCTTCGAAAAGTCTTGGAGCAGACTGAGAAAGTAACTTAAACTATCAACTGGTGTGATCAACATAGCATCTCACTCGAGTCTCACATCAGAGGTAAGATACCACCATTCTCAACTCACTTCTAACCCCAGGCCACTGAAAGATCACAGTGTGGTGGTGAATTCTCAATCCAGGAGAGTCCCAGACCCCTCCTAGCACAGATCAACTTCTTTCACTGAAGATCAGTGTCTTTTGTGTTTCTTCATCTCATTCCTCTTTCAATTGCTCAGTGCTCCCTATGAACATGGAGAGAAATTATGGCAAAGCACGTGTCACTCGGAGCACAGGCATTGTACTGCTCATCTTTGTTGATGAGCAGTACATCGTCACCCACTGCTGCGAGTTCTGATTCTGGCACCAGTGACTTTGTTTGCAAAGGTTTCAGAGATTTCTAAACCTCTCTTAGAAGTTGATGCAGAAGTTTGCCAGAGGTTACCACAACCTGTAGGAGCAATGATCATAGAAGCATAGACTGGTTTGGGTTGAAGGGACCTTTCAAGGCCATCTAGTCCAACCCCCCTGTAGTGAGCAGGGACATATTCCACCAGATCAGGTTGGTCAGTGTCCTGACCAGCCTGAGCTTGAATGTTTCCAGGGATGGGGCTTCTACCACCTCTCTGGGCAACCTGGGCCAGAGTCTGACCACCCTCTGTGTAAAAAAACATCTTCCTTACACCTAGTCTAAGCTGATCTTCAGCAGAGGAGCAAAGCAGGCAGCTAGGACTGTCTGCCTGACTTCCACTGTTGCAGCTAATTTTGACAGAGGCTGTAAACCAGAGCACAAAGTCTGAAAAAAGAACCAGAGGTTTGGAGTAGCTTCTGGACATTAATGCTTATATGAATCCAAGCCTTTGGATTGGACCTATCTATGAAAGCAGCTCTTTCTCCTCCATTGCCACATACCCTGGATATGATGGCAGTAGAGGAAATGGAAAGCAAATGGGATTCTGGAGAAAGAGGCCCAATTTATCCTCAGTGATGCTGGAGTAACTCCACATGGAGGCTCCTTCATGTCCAGATGAGTGAGACAAGACAAAGACTGGCTGCCTGTATGCGCTTGCCTTGCCTGGTGGTGGCTAGAACATCTTCCAGTTGCCTCCTGCCCATGGTGAAGGTTTTAAACACTTCTCTAGTCAAGTAAAGACAATGATGTATTTAATCAGTTGCCAGTCAACTGGGACAAGGTCTTGAAGTGGTTTGGGAGAGGGAGGACCAATGCTGCACAGATGCTTCCAGCCTTTGCCCAAGACATGTTCAACAACATCAAGAGCTCCTGTTCTACTTGTTTCTGGGTTACAAGTGAGTATTAAAACTGGGCTACTAGTTACACAGCCGTACAATATCTTTGCACCAGCCCAACAGTTTACTTGTTAGCTCATCTGTCTTCTGGGAAACATCTGAAGCCTGGTCAGAGACAAATAAATATTCCCAGTGGATGAGAGGGAGGGAAAGGGAGAGAGGGAGAGCTAAGCCAACAGCTTGAGTGAACGCAAATGGGGGAGAAAGTGAACCAGCTCTGCACTGCCAAAGTTGGGATTTTTCTCTCAACCCTGTGATTGTTTTTGCTTTTCTTAATGCCCCAGCTCCATGGAAATCAGTGTTTGTTTATTCAGATTTAAATAATGCATTCCTAGCTCTTGTGTTTGTAGTGTGAAGCTAGAAATGGAGTGAGTCTAAACTCACTGACATCCTGAAAAACCACTAAATTTATTGGTTTTTTCTCAAAAAATCAGAGCTTTAAGGTAAGTCTCCTGGCAAAGGGGAAGTCAGGATGACTGGTTTTGAATGTTTGCTAACTCAATAGATTGACAATAAAATCTTTGGTGGAAAACAGATGCTGGTTTTAATTTCTGGTTTTATTAATTGGAATGTGGGATACCCAGTCCTCAGGGAATTACATATTTTTGTGTATATTAATAGGCACATTTTTTTTTAACTGAGCAGCTGATGGGAAAAAAAAAACAACTATAAAAGCTGTAAATAAAATGTCTTTCGTTCCTCCTTTCTTGTAAATTGTTCTGTAAATAACTATGATTGGTTTTGGCCCAGAGGCCAGACCTTGACCACTTAATCAGTGGATCACCTGTACTTTTTCCCCTCAGCATCACTTGGGAGCATCTGGTGCGTTCTCCATGTGGGACAGGCACGTGGGTTGTACCTGGGTTTGGAAAGGAGACAGCAATGATCTCTCACTCTTAAAAAATTTGGAGCACAAGAAGAGTGCCTGGTGAGACAACACGGTGAAGAGGTGTTCTGCTTTGGTGCAGAAGGTCTTCCATGCTAGCGTCTTCTGCTCCTGGAGACATGTAAGTGATAGATGATGCTCCCTCTTGGGTACCGAGCAAGGACTGTCATTTAGCAAAGCCCCTGCCTCAAAGGTTGGGAATGCAGATGAGATCTGGAGTGGTTTAAAACTAGCTACTACTATTAAAACAGATTAATATTAAGCTTAAACAGTCCCTGGTGCTTTCTGAACGAGGTATCCTTCTGTCTGCAGACAAAGAGGTTTGAAGTACGCTAAGGTAGGAGAGCTGGTTTGGAAATCTCTGCTGTCTCTCCAAATATAACCAGACTGTGATTTCTTTCTTTTTGCATATTGGAATTTAGGGCAGTTTAAGGAGTTTCTAAGGAGAGAGAGTGAATGAAATCCCATCCATCAGACTGAGCAGCCTGGGCACAGGGAGAAAACACTTCCATGTACGCTGCCTCTGCTTGCCAAAATATTTCTTGCTTCCAATTGTAAAGAGGCAGGTTTCCTTGTGGGACAAATAGTCTGCTTCAGTCATGACTTCTGAGCCAGCAACAGACTTAATGGTTTTTCTGTGTGGTATTCATTATTTCTAAATAACTGGCTTGAGGTTTAACTAATTTTCTCCATAAAGGTTACAGTAATTTTGGTCACTTCTGAACCAAAGCAGTTTCAGTGAAAAATGGGAAAGCAGAAGGAAGAAAGATGGTGAAAATGCACACATTTCAAAGGGAAGGCTTATGTGTGTCTCCTTTGGTAATTACCCTATTCAGTTGTAATGGATCCAAAATTGCAGAGGTGAAGGGACATGAACTAAATCTGCCCAGCAAGATAACTTTTTAAGGGTAGACTCAAATTTGAGTTCAATTAAAACAAAGTCTCTTAAGAGTGGGGAAGCTACTCCTGGAGTATACAGTCAGGTGATAACAGGACAGACTGAAAAGCTGAGAAACTGGGAATGTGATGTGAAGGCTCTTGTTTGTAAGTCTTTGATAGTACTGAAGGTGAGACCATGTTTCTTCTCTCCCACCTGTCCTTGATTCACAAAGGATGGAGGCTGCTACTACAGTCTTGGTTATAGACACCTGATTCAAGTGCAAGCCAAGCAGCTCACATGTTTAACACTGGTGGTCTCCATCTCCTTGCCTGTGTCAGCTAGGGTGGTGATGGTCCTAGACATGTTCCAGTAGTCTGGACGGGAGGTTTGGGTGGAACTGGCCTCTGCTCAGTTTCTGCTGCACAACTCCCAAGGCACAAAAGCAGTTCCCTTTCTGAAGTCTTGCCAGATGCATTGAAGACTTAAAGAGAGACTGAATAAATTTCTTTCTCCTCTTGCAGTCACCCACCAGTTCCAAGCTGTGCAACGATGGCAGGGTGGCATGGAGAAGGCTTCCTTTGTCAACTGAGCATGGCATGCCCCTTCTGCCTCTATTCAGGGCATGGATACCCTGACTCAGTTCACTGGCACTACGCTTTGGTGTTTTTAAAAATTACTTACAAAACCAGAGCAGATTTTTTTTTGCTTCTACCATGCATCATATTTGGAAAATGCCACCAACACGTCAGCAGCAGAGACTGGCTTTTGAGCCAGAGAGACCCTGCAAAGCCTGCTTGGGCCTCAACTTGCCAGAGATTTATGAGCTTTTGGAAGGAGAAGTCTCAAGTGTTCCCTCAGGTTCTGGGATGGGAATTTGCTGTGACAGTCTCAGGTTAGGAGGTGATCTCTGCAGAAACCCTCTAGTCTTTGCAAATCTGAAGTTAGGGGTTGGAAAACATAGTTTAGCATTGGCATTCTTCAAGGCAATGACATCTGATTGTTATTGACGTTGGGACCAGGGAGTAGCTGAACAGCTTGTCACTTGAAGATCTAGAATTATTTTCTTGAATGTTTTCAGAAGCTTTTGTGAAGTTCCTTAGAATGAATCACTGTTTAACAACAGCTCAGTAAACATTTTACAGTTGAAATGACTGAACACAGTACAGCTTGAACTGAGACGGAGTTCTCAAAAGAAAAGGTTTGCCAAAAACTGCTAAACAAACTCTGTTCTTTTCCTTAGTGCAATAAAACTCCTGTCAGCCTCTGAGGAATCAGATTTTTTTCAGAAATTTCTAGCAATAGCACTGGTTTCTGAATGTTCTCTTCCATCCCAGAAGGCTCACACCCGGTGATTGATAACCAGCCCACATGCTGCTCTTTAAATACAGCAAGGAAGGGGGGTGACACTAGCCAAGGGTGCAAGGACATGGCCTCTGATTGGGAAAACCTTGCAAGGGAAAGGGGGGGAGGGTGTGATTCTCACATATGCTTTTCTGGGAGCTCCTTGATGCAATCGGAGTCTAATGAACACACCTGACAAAGCAAACAAACACAAAAGAGAGCATTTCCCCAGCCTTTTTGCCAGAGTTATAACCGCAGCTGTGCTCAGGATCATAAGGCAAAATCCGACTGACAGTCCACCAGCCTATTTCTATTTCTGCCAGTGAAGTCCACAGGTAAGAGCAAAATATTAGTATCTTACTCCAACTGTGTTGTGCTTTAGCTGTAAGGTATGGGGAAATCTTTCTGCTTGCTTTAGCCAATGGGTATAGTTCATTTCTGGAGTACCCTAGTTCTGTATAAATGATGCTGCTGTTATTGTGGGGCAATGAACTTGGAGAAGACAGCCAGCATCTCTTGATGGTACTTCTCCACACCTGCTCTTTTTGAGCAGTGACAGGTCACTGAATTGCTCTGTGCCTCTCTTTCTTAGAGGCACAGTGGGAGCAAGTCGTATGACTGTGTTGTAAGGTCACTGTCATAAACACATCTGAGGTATTTTTCTATTGTACACAGAAAACAAGACTGGGATGACCAACAGTTATAGTTTTAAGAGTCATTTTTTCCCTCTGCCAATTTTTTTTGGAACTGGATCAGTGTATTGGGATGACTGATAGTCAACTCACCATTATTTGGCTGGTAGGGGAGAATACGCTGGATATTGGGATGGAGGAGCTGCATGTTGGACCAAACCAGTTCAGGAGCAGCAGATCTGATTAGCTTTGTGGCAGCCTCCTGGATGGGTCTGCACCACTGTAATGCAGGGAGTGAGAAGAAACAGTGGGGTCTGGCAGAGATAACATGGTCAGACCCGGCATTGCATGGACATGGTTGTTCTGCTTTGAGGACCGGGTTGGCTCAGGACCAGTGTCAGAGGGAACTGACCTCTGATAGATTGGAAGTGGCTTTGTGTAGCACTGCTCAGCACACAGTGCAATCCTAGGATTGCTCAGGCACTGCTTAGGTAAATGTCTTCACGTTCACTTGCTCAAGTCCAGCATTGGGGGAACTGGCTGAGAACAGCTGCAGAAGTGTTAGGAGTTATTTCTGAGAGATCAAGGGAAATGAATGAGGTTCCAAAATGTAGGAAAAAGGTTCACCTAGTGATGGTCTTTGAAGAAAGGAGAGAAAGAAGTGAAAAGAACTGGGTAGTCATCACCACAGTTGCAGTTCCTGGAAAAAGTGGAACAAATGAGCTATGTGTAAGCATATAGAAGATAACAAGGTGATAAGTCACAGGCATGCAGGTCTGTCAAGAAGAAATCCTATCAGAGCAGTCTGCCCTCTTTCTTCTGACAGAATAACCAACCAGGGAAGAAAAAGAAGTGCTAGATTCTGAGTTGGGTCAGGTTTTCCATGCTCCTTCACATGATACTCATAAACCCTAGGTGAAACTTATGGAATATGGGTGCACAGCTTATTCACTGAGCAACCCTTGGAGCTTCACATCAAATGGAGAGGGAGCGATGAGAAGACTGCAAGGTCTCTCCTTGGTCACTCAATCTTGTCATTAAAGGCTTTGTAGGTATAGCAGAGATAGTGCTTATCAAACATGATGGCAGCATCATGCCGGGGGACATGCAAGCACACAGGAGAACAGGGTCAGAATTCAAAGGGGTCTTCAGGACCAAATGGAAAAATATTGGATATGGACAGGCACAAAATAGGAATGAATAATCCCCTGTAGATAATAGGCATCGGCTTGCAGGACAGCAGGTAGGGAAGGTTTTAGCAGTTCTAAGGGATCACAAAACATCTGTGTTTCAAATGCTTTGCTACTGTTAAGGAACCAACATTATCTAAAGACAAACAGCCACGAGTACAGTCTCTGAAACAGTCTTCTTTCCCCGCTTAGCGCTGGAGGGGTTTTTCCTCGAGTGTTATGCCTAATTGTGGGATGTCAGGCTTCCCAAAGCTGTAGATTGTTTTAAGAGAGTTGAGAGAAGAAAAACAAAAATAAGGAAAAGTCTAGAGAAGATATTATCTCCATTTTCTGAGCTTGTTGGGAAGGCTGTACGCTAACCTCTCAGCTTCCTGCGAAAGAAAAGGCAAAACAGTTTTCTGTGTCAGTGGTAGGCAGGACAAGAAATCTCCTTTATAACTTATACTGTAGCAGGGGAGAGAAGGGTTAAGCATTAGGAAGCCCTTCTCATCCCAAATGTAATGAAGCACTGAACAGGTTGCTTAGGGAGGCTGGGGGTCTTTTACAGGAGATATCAAAACCTTGGCATTTTTCAGGAATTACGTCATGGTGTTGCTGCCACAGGTAGAGATGGAAATAACAGGAGAGCACAACAGAGAACCCAGATCATATAGCTGTGAAAACCAGGAAAACCTTTGGGCAAAGAAGATTCTCTTCCAGTCTCAAGCTATTGGTAATCTTACTGTGGAACACCCCAGGCAGTGTCCCTGCCAGTCTGTGCCAGACAAGTGGCAGAGGAAATGGCTCAAGAAGAAAAGAGAGGTGCTTGGCATCCCTTTTAGAAACAAAGGTAGCACACTTTTGCTGACTGTTTCTGCCTTATTTGATTCTCCAAATATTAATGCCAGGTTGCACAACTGTCAGGACAAGAGAATCCTCTCCCCAGCTTCAATTTAAGTGTCTAGGGGCCACCAGCTTTAAAGGGATTTCAGGTTCTGGATCCATGTGGGAAATGGGAAGGATTTCCAGTCTTGGGAGCACTGACTTCCATCCCAACCATTTCCATGTTTCTTTCCCATTTTTTCACCCATACTTTAAAGGGAAGATAGACTTAATAATATCTAGTTAAAGGGATCAGATCCTTGTGCTCTTCTGATTTCTGGTTATGTCTCCTTTCCGGATAGCAATCAGTCCAATGTGGTTGTTTGAATTTAAATGTTAGCATTTAATGAATTCATTAAATTCATTAAATTAATGAATTTAAGTGCTAGCCTTCCTTAAAATTTTCTTTCAGGCAGCTCAAAAACCTCCCTGTCCTTCACTCCCTTGCACAGCCAGACAGTGCTGACTTCCCCAGCCTCTTCTCAGGAAGTTTGCATTACAATAGTATTTAAAAATTGTAATTTCTTTTCTGGGCCACATCAAGTTCAGATAAACATCACGTCACTGGATGAGGCAACCAAAAGTTGTACAGGTCAAGCAGCTGGTGTTAGGCAGTTCAGCGGGACCCATGTCATCCTGCAGAGTCTCAGGCTGTTTCTTGAGTGTGCTGGTAGTTACACAAGGATAATCAATGTTCCTGGGAGCAATTACTGGCTTTTTAAGGGCAAAATCACTGCAGCTCTTGCACAAGCTGGGGAGAATGAGGGAAGCAGAACAGAAAGGTCTCCAGCTTTTATGAACTGACTGCAAAGAAAAGCTTTTTTTTTTTTTTTTTTTTTTTTTAAAAAAAGACTATTTATTAGCAGTTAACTGAGAAAAGACAGACAGCCCCGACAATATGTGAGGGGAACGTTCCCTTTTGAGGATTATACTTGATTCAGGAAAGCAGAAGCTAAGCTGGATGGGTAGAGTGGTGTTGCCTTTGTAGCTCTCTGTTCAAGGCAAGCAGCGATAAGAGTTCTGTGGTGTCAGCCTCGGACACAAGGCTCCCAGTAAATGTTAGCATCATTTGTTATTCTCAGGCCTGGCAGAGCAAAAAAGAAGGTCAGAATGAGGACGATGATCTGCTGTCAGGGCAGTGAGGCTGGAGGAGAATAGCTGCAGGGTTCTGGTATGTTGGGATTGAGTTGCACTGGCAGAACCCTGTGAAATCCAAGGATGCCTGTAGCAGTGGGTGCTGCAGGCCAGCACTACAGCTCTGTGGGAAAATCTTCTTTATGTACAGGGTTTCCCACCGTATAGAAATATTTAATTGCTCCTGTAATTGCAAAAAAACTATACTGACCCCTGCCCCAGTTAGAAAAGACACAGTGTGGATGAACCAGTCTTGTTAGAAGTATCCTGCTTGGCTTTTAGTCATGCTTCAGGAAACAAGATCCCAATTTCAGCTCATGTCATTATTTCAGGCAGAAGTGCTGTAAACTCCTTACTATTATAAATGAAAATAGGGAAGAATTCTTACCCACGTTTTTTTCTAGAAATTTAATCCTGACTGTTTTCTGTAACAGAGCAAATGTGGAGGTCTGTGTCTATCTTAGCATCAGATAATGGCCAGCTGGTCTGCTCTTTTCCTTGTCTTTGGCCTTTCTCTTCTAAGGCAAAGGGTGACAGATCTTGAACACACCTTACTTAAAACTAGAGGGACAAAAAAAACACTTGTGAAAACTGAAGGGCATAGTCCAGCCAGCCACAGAGATGAAAATGTGTTGATACCTGGTTTTGTTGTCATTACTTGGGGAATTTTCTCTCTTGTATTTACCCCAGTGATGCAATTCTGGTGTTAGCGTGTCCTGATTTCATAGAGCACTATAGCAACATATATATATATATCCCTGCAGGTTGTTGCTGTCTTCCCGAGCATATTAACTACTGTTTTCATATCCCTTTCAGGATAAAGGATAATACCATCAAAACACATAACTTTCTGTGATGAAAACAGTAACCTTGTCATATCAAGCTGACGTTTTGGTGATCTGCAGATGTGAGTTTGGAGGCCACAAAAGGGGTATTCTTGGCTTGGTGCCTGTGGGTTCTGAAATGACCTACATTGTTTTCTGGCAGCAGAGAGGGGAAAAAAAGCATTTGCATGTCTCCTTGCAAAGAACTCGCAGTACAGACCAGAGCCAGCCCAAGAAGCAGCAATGGCCAAAAAAGAAAGAAACCAGACAAATAAAAATGCATGACTGACTAATATAAACAGCATGTCAAGGGGGAAGCAACTCTCAGCGCTCATTTTCCAGCTAGAGCCAGTACCTCTTCTTTTCCTCTACCCTCTTCAACGTGGTTTTTCCCTGCAGTCCTCTTCCAGAATCAGTGACCATGCTGCAAACAGAGGTCACTTCATCAGCTGTCACACTGTGTCTCCTTCACAGTGAAGCCTCTCAGGGTTTCTTTCTCTAGGGCAATGTAAAATCTTTGTGTTTAGAAAGGGAAGGTTTCAACCAGCCTTGCAAGGAAATTAAGCGTACATGTGAACCTGCAAGTGATGAGTGCTTTGGTCATGAGGTGCCCAGGAAGCCTTAGCAGAGGGATGTCCAGGTCGTGATGCACAACAAGAACTTTCTCTACATATAATATGACAAATGTCAGTGTCATATGGAAAGTTAAATTTATTTGCACTAGTAGACACATTGGATTTGATTTCTTGCCCCAGGGCACCAGCCACTGTTACTTCACCCCAAAGAAGAAAACACAGACCCGGTCACTCCGTAGTTAACCGTGGTGTGCTCATCAGTTTAGCAGAAATGCAATCTGCTCCTGCCCTGAAATTTGTCACCATGTCATCTGTAGCATAGACACTTATTCAGTCACGACTTACAGATATTGTATTATGGCAGCTGGATCTACAAGAATTTTCGACATCTCTGAAGAAGAGAATTGGTCTCTCTTCACTTTAGTCCCATCCAGGCCTGAAATTGCAGAAGTAGGCTTGATCATGGGAATCTGGATCCATTCCCTCTCTTGAATCCCTCTAACATATGGATTTAGACCCATATTTGTTATTAGTCACAGGGTTAACCAGTACAAAAAACACCCACAACCCAATCACTGCTTCCTGCTCCAGGGAATACCACTCACTTGGGATGAATAAGCAGGCCTGGCTCTTATCAAAGGAATTTGCCCAGAAAGTAGGAAAAACACAGTTTCTCAGTTGTTTGGGTGGTTGTTACATTGACCATGAGGATGGAAAACACTCAGCACTTCTAGTACCTCCCTCAGCCCACAATGGGACAGGTCCTGTGGGTCTGCCCAGAGTTTATCAGAAAACACAACGTGCTGTTTAATCACTTGCAAAATTGACACTTGAAGGGGAGAAAAAAAAAACAACAAAAAAAAAGCCCCAACAAAGCTCAGTCCCAGAAAATCAAGGTTCTTAATAAACAAACTCTTCATCTGCAGTTTTCCTCACCCAGCTCCACTTTACAGAAGGTTTTTGAAGACTGTCCCACTGCCTTTGTGAGCTTTACTGTAAAGTACTTTAAATAACCCTTTGGGCATGTGTTGGGAGCATTATTCCCTCAGAAACTTGCTTCTCTCACGTCCACGTCCTGAAGCTACTTATTAAAATGATGTCTTAATTTAACAAAGCCAACTGTGCCCCTGCTGTGCCTGCTGATGCAATAAAAAGCCCAACACAAGACATTTGTAGTGGTTGGTGAGTCTTGCTTGCTCTGAAAGCCAGTGAGATATAAACTCAACTCCAAAGAAACTGAGAGATGTGGAAGAGTTAGGAAAGCAGATCCTGGTACATACGAGATCCTGCCTCAGTTTTGGTGTTTTATTTCAGTCATAATTTAGTGGCTTTCAGGGGCTGGGCTGAGGGTTTTTGCAGGAGGACTGTGTGGCTAATCAACATTACTAATAAGATTTATACATCAAAAACTCTTTGTGAAGCAGAAAGGGTGTTTTCTAGCACTTCTCTACACTGGTTGGTTTTTAAAGAAGGTAAAAATAAGTGCTGCTTGATGGCTTCAGCTTCTCAGTGCCCCTTGGCAAACTGGGGAATGAGATGCAGAGCGGACAGTGCCTGGGGGTGGTCTTCTGCACCATGTCTGGCCAAGGCATCAGCTCAGATCCAGAGAAACTAACAGAATTTGTGTGTCCAGAGAAGGGCAATGGAGCTGGGGAAGGGTCTGGAGCACAAGTGTGATGAGTTCCCGGCTGAGGGAATTGGGGTTGTTGAGCCTGGAGAAAAGGAGGCTGAGGGGAGACCTTCTGGCTCTGTCCAAGTCCCTTGGAGGAGGGTGGAGAGAGGTGGGGGTGGGTCTGTTCAACCAAGGAACAAGGGACAGGACAAGAGGAAATGGCCTCAGGTTGTGCCAGGGGAGGTTTAGATGGGATCTGAGGAAAAATTTCTTCACTGAAAGGGTAGCCAAGCATTGGAACAGGCTGCCCAGGGAGGTGGTGGAGTCACCAGCCCTGGAGGCATTTAAAAGCCGAGTAGATGTGTTGCGTAGGGACATGGTTTAGTGGCCATGGTGGTGTTGGGTTGACGATTGAACTTGATGATCATAGAGGTCTTTTCCAACCTTAATGATTCTATGAATTAAGGGAGTTGCAACTTGTTGTGGTTTGTCCAGTAACATGGCAAAATCTCATATTTATTTATACTATCTACCAAACTAGGAAGATGTAAGAGTGTTTTTGTCACAATGGTCTATTTGGACTTTAACTTCTAAGCTGCAATTATTGCAAAGGATTTTTACCAGTGTCATCTCTAAGGAACAAGACCTGAACCTGTCAGCTCATCTGACTCCAGGTCAGCGTGGAAATGGGCATCAGATGGTTGTGGTTTTGGTCATGGTGATGCTGGGCTTTAAGTAAAGCTTCCCAGGAAAGTAACCTTCATCTGATCAACAGCATTGTGAGACAAACCAGCATCCTTTCCATGCCAGAGGCTGTTGAAGAGAGCTGTGTTTTACCCAGCTGCAGCAGAAATGTCCTTTTATACTGAACCGTGGAAAGCCACGAACTGAACTTCTGGAAAACAAGCTCTCCTGGTAACTGACCCTCCGGTTAAATCTCTCGCCAATGCATTCCTGGCCTGCCAAAGTCCCCCTGCTTGCATATCCTCCTTCCAACCCGTGGGTTTCCAGGAAAACCCGAGGTAGGTTGCAGCCAGAAGAAGGTAGCCAGGGCTGGAGCACCCTCTGCAGGGACCTTCTTCCCATCGCTGCATTGAAAGCCTCTCCAATTTTCAAGATTTTGTATTATTTTTTATTTTTTTTAAAAAAAAGCTGCTGTAGTTACAGCAAAATAATTCACTGTTGATATTTAGCTGAGCTGTGAGGCCTCTATTTGCATTTGTAGAAAGTTTTCTCTACCAAAGCCACTGTGATGGTTGACACAAATGCATCCAAGAAGTCCAATGTACATGCTCCAGTAGTTGCTGGAGGTGAATTTGAAAACTGTTATGAGTAAAGACAAAGCCTCCCCACAGACTGGATGCAGCAGAAAATCATGCAGCCCCACAATGCGTGCTTTAAGTGTCGTAAGATTGTAGCCTTGTTGATTGCAAAGAGCCTTGAAAGTGGATTGAAAATAAGTTTACTGCTTTTCTGGGCCTACAGAGGCCAAACCAGCAACTGAGAAGTGACATTTCCTATTTATTTACCAAAAAGGGGAAGAGGAGGGGCAGGCGCTGATCTCTTCTCTCTGGCCACCAACGAATGCCAGGAGCAGAGGAAATGGCAGGAAGATGTGGCAGGGGAGGGTGAGGTTGGCCATGGGGAAAAGGTTCTTGAGGCAGAGGGTGGTGGAGCCCTGGAACAGGCTCCCCAGGGAGGTGCTCATGGCACCAAGGCTGACAAGATACCAGCAGCATTTGGCCAAGGCCCTCAGGGACGTGGCGTGAATGTTGGGATTGTCCTGTGCAGGGACAGGAGTTGGACTCCATGATCCTTGTGGGTCCCTTCCAGCTCACAACATTCCATGATAAAATGGAAATATTTTAAGTTCAAACTTAAAATTTGAATTTCATACTGTTGACTTCAGCATTGTGACAATCTTTGTACCTGCAACCTAATCTAATTGAAGATATCCCTGCTCACTGCAGAGGGGTTGGACTAGATGGTCTTAAAAGCTTCCTTCCAACCCAAACCAGTCTGTGATGCTATGGATGTCACAATTCCCAGCTGAAGGCCTGATATTCAACGGGCTCCTTCTGCTCAGCTTGTAATGTGCTGTAAATAAACAGAAATTTTGGGTTCCAGGGCTTTCATTTCAGTGCCATCTGTGACTGTGCCATTGAGCTAGATTCCAAATTTAATTAAAATTTATTTTAAATATCATCGCTTACAGGCAGTGGCAGGGGAGCCCAGTCCCCTGCTCTGCGTAGAGCAAACCCTGGTATCTAAGATTTAGCTGATTGTCAACTAGTTGCATCAATGACTCAGAGACCTATAATAAACTAAACTTAACAAAATAGTGAAGCTTCACACCATTTTTAAAGGAGGTATTTCCAGGATCCCATGTCATGGCTTGTTAGGAGTTGTGCTATGCAGCTTGTTCAGAAAAGGCATTGCCCTGTAACTACAGCACTCAGCTGTCATCTACCAAGACAAAACCAAGGCATGAAATTCTCTGAGGATAAGGAAGGTACGTGCTATGACAGCGTTTGGTTTGCATCCCCCAGCTTGCTGCATGAAAAGGAAAGGTAAAGGGTTTTTTTATCAAACAGTGTTAAAAGAATTAGCCTGTCTTAGATACATCAAATTCAGTGGCACTGATGCTTTTGGCACTAAAATAGGTGTACAAACCAGTTCAGAACATAAAGTCTTTCTGGTTTTGCAGTTCTCAGTGGCTTGCACAGTGCACATTTCAACCCCATCACTTCTTGCACAGCCCCTGTTAGTCCCCTTTTCCATCCAAATTGGAAAAGCAGCTCAAAGAACCAGCAGCTCAAACAATTATCTCGGCGATATAACAGGATGCGAGATGTTTGTTCTCAATGGCAGGCGTGCCTGAGCAAGGGAAGCTCTTAATTTCATTCAAAAAAAATCAGTGTCCACTTCACGTGGCATAAAAAGGTGGAAACAACTGAATCATGAATTATTATTAATGATTCAAGAATTGTTATTCATGTATTCAAGATTTATTATTCATATATTCAAGAATTATTATTATTATTATTGTTTTATATCATGAATCTGGGTTCCATCCCTTTTAATTCTTGCGTTTTGAACTAGTGACTCTTGCTGAAGCCAGGGAGTGTGTTGAGTTACTTTTGAGAAGGCTCTGCTGCTGCTTGACTATGTTATGGCCCTCAGGTATAACAGGCTGTAGAGAGGCTCTCAGGCTTCTTTGAAAAACTTTTAAAAAAGACTATTCCATGCTGCCTTTAATCTATTTACTCTTAAACTTCTGCCATCAATGGCTCTATTCGTTGTTGCCCCTGTCTTTGTGTACTCCAGTATGTAGTCAATGTAAATGTCTTTGTATAATTAAGGCTGTATTTTTGCCGCTCCCATGAAAAACCCTAGGAAAGTAAAAGCACATCTTTCTTCCAGGGGTGTGGAAATACAAACTCCACTGCAAAAAAAAATCCAAACTATTATATGACCATAATTTATTAGGAAAGGTAGTATCCTTTTTATAGCTAAGCCTTGTCTCTTTTTTTTCCCCCTCTCCCATGGAAACAGTATTCAAAGCATTTCACAAAATCTAATGAAGATCAAGATTTTTATTTCCATTTCACAGACTGAGAGATGTAATCATAGAAGCTGTGAATGATTTATTAAAATACATAGGGAAGTTAATAAGAGTTGGCTAAGAAACCCCCAATGCTGCCATGAAGCAGATCTTTTGATCTAAAAGGAAAATCATGAACCTGGTATGTGCTTCACAACCTCTACGCTGGCCGTGAGAACTGTGATATGGGGTATGGATGTGCTGTGTTTCATTCCGTTCTTCTCATAAATTACTGTTTCTATGTTCATACTTGTTGCCTTAGGGCTCAGTCCTTATCCTGCCAGGCTCAGGAACAGCCTGAAATTTCCAAACTGATGGGCCACCATGCAAGATGCTCCATCTTGAGGCCATCTTCACGGCCGGTATGGCAGGAGAGCTCTGGGGAAACTCGAGTTCTGCGATTACAGATCCCTGTAGGGAGTTTGATCTGGTGATGTAGTGGGAAAGTCAGAAATTCTGCATTTGCTCTCTGTGGTCCTGCACACCCATCAGGGATGTGGCAGAGGACAGGAGTACTTGGAGGGATGTGACCCATGAGGGTTTAAGTGCATAGATCTTGCATGGTTACATGATGTCCAGCAACTCCTACAAGTCAAATTGTCCCCACCTCAAGGAAAAACACAGATAAGGAATTTATCTCTTATCACGTGTAATTGGGCTGAGGATCTTGTCCCTGGGTGTAAATCAGCGCCGTGCTCTCAGGGCTGGTTTACACCACTGTTGGCTGGTCCCTCTCCCCTCTGCTGGGATGCAGCAGGATCAGAGCACCCGTTTCTGAGAAGTAGGGGATGAAATCTGGGCAGCCAAATGCAGTAACACCACGGGAAGAGCCAGGCCATGGGGTGCTGTTCCCATGGGGCCTGGGGAAGAGCACTGCTTTGGCCAGAGGCTGAACAGGGGTTGGTGCATGGGCTGGGGGAACCTTGTCCCTGCTTGGGGCTCCTGGGAGGTGCCAGTCACAGAATCCCAG
>NW_010336574.1:0-1447 GCF_000700745.2 Antrostomus carolinensis
CTACACGTGGGTCTCTGCTCTGCTATTGAACTTATCTTCCATGGGCTGCAGAAACTCCTTTGCCTTCTCCTACTCCATGCAGTAGAACTGGGTGTGGGTCTCTGTCTTTTCCCCTCTCTGTCTCTCCTTTGTTCAGGTCAATGGCCTCTCCTCCGGGTTCTCTCCACCTTCCTCTTCTCAGGACAGTCCTTCCCCTCACCAATATGGATCTGCAGAGGTGTTTCTCTGGTGCTCACTGGCCCAGCCTGGGCTGGGGGGTCTCCGCCTTGGAGCCAGGGGAGCTTTTGCAAAGCTTCTCACAAGGTGGCCCTTCCCCCACTACCAAAAATAGCCCCCCTCAAACCCAAACCCAAACCCAACACACAGGTGCTTTGGGTTTTTATATGCCAAACATCACCAGGGCCCTGCTCCCTCTCCTGCACGCTATGCGGATTCAGTCACCTTAATGTAAGAATGGAGTTGATTCATTAGACTAAATCGCATCTGTGGAATACCAGTTCCCTCTTCAACACAGTGCATTTTTACAAAAAACCTGCACACACATGTTTAGTGGACTTCCAGTCCCGAATACTTCTTCTCCATGCAACAATTTAAACACAACTAATGAGTCTGATTCAGCAAATCGAACATCTGCAAGAACAAGTCATTCATAAACACGGCACCTGAGAGCTGCTCTGTCCCCACATCAGGCAACCATCAGGGCCAAAGTGGACTTTGGGTGGAATTTTTACTCCTTATAGGAATTCCTTCAGTTAAAGGAGGAGAACATAGGTGGTGGGACACCTAAGTGGGCTCCTGGTGTTCTTTACATGATTCATGATGAATTACATTGTTTATTTTTACTTGGTTTATATGCTGGAAAGTGGTTTTTGTGTTGCTAGTGTGCTATCTTTTGACTAAATTTTGGAATTGGTTTCCTTGCTAAGGATCCTTAATAGATAAAAAGCAGCGATAGCAAATCTTACCACATAAACCTTGGCTGGCAACAACTTCTAGCTCAGCAGTCTCCACTCAGAGAGACGCAAACACTGAAATTCTTATTCTGAATATCAAATATTTCTGAATATCAAAAGCTAACAAGCTAATCACTTACACTTTTTTGTCCAATGTTATTGATACCCCTCCAATTTTCACACTATAGGAAGGTAAAGTTTAATTTTAATGAATGTGGAAAGAAAAAAGAATGATTAGTATATGCCAAATTTACTTAGCTGCATTTTAGAGTGACAAATCACATTTAACTATGAACTGTAATCTTCCTCTGTGTTCTCACATACAATTACTTTACCTTATGGAGCTCCAGAATTAATAAAAAACCCATTACATCTGTTGCATTATTTCCTATAATGCATTTCCCACACTGGTGATGTCTGTAAGTTGTACAAATGGCAAACAGAATCAGAGAATGTTGGGGATTGGAAGGGACCTCAAAAGATCATCCAGTCCA
>NW_010336574.1:1599-12369 GCF_000700745.2 Antrostomus carolinensis
CTCCTGTGTTCCAGCTCACACCCATTGCCCCTTGTCCTACCATTGGGCATCACTGAGAAGAGCCTGGCTCCATCCTCCTGACATTTGCCCTTAACAAATCTGTAAACATTAATTAGGTCTCCAACACAGAAAGAAGCATCTTTGTCATCTCTGAAACTGCTATACCAGGGGAATACCTTCTCAGAATTTCCTAACTCCTAACCTTGAATCTTAAACTCTGAGTTTGCATCTCCAACTTGAAGTTGTGCAGCAAATCAAGATCCACAGATCCATAATGGAACAGTAATTATTTATTTATTTATTTATTTTTGTGCTGAGAACATAAACTCAGTATCTTCACAAACCAGGCCCTACAGTCACACTGTATAGCGTCTGAGAAATTTTGAGGTAATTCTTTAGATTCTAGTTTCCAAATATAATTTTACTTTACTATTCTAAGTAGATAACTAGAGTTCAGTAGGGTGTGTTACAGGTATCACTCTTCGGAAGAGTCCCTTCCTTTAACAATCTTAGTAAGAACTACATGACGCATTATTAAATCAATCTAAGCATGCAAAGGAATTGTCTGAAACACTTGCTAACAAGCAGAGTTTTCATTCAAATTCTGTTTATACTTATCCACATACAACGTGGTCATATGAGTTCGAGTAGAATAGGGAAAAATTAAGTTCAGCCATGTTGTCCTTATTTACATAAAAAAGATCGACTTGGTAAATCTCTCAAGCTGCAGATTATTGAAGTCTAGAGAAGACACATTTGTCACCAATTAAGTGCCTTTTGAGACTCAACATTTTCATAGAATCACAGACTGGTCTGGGTTGGAAGGAACCTTACAGCTCACCCAGTTCCAAACCCCCTGCCATCAGCAGGGACACCTTCCACTAGACCAGGTTGCTCAAAGCCTCATCCAACCTGGCCTTCAACACTCCCAGGGAGGAGCAGCCACAACTTCTCTGGCCAACCTGGGACACTGTCTCACCACCCTCACACCAAAGAAATTCCACACAGATCATCTCAATCTCCCCTCTTCCAGTTTCAAGCCATCACCTCTTGTTCTGTCCCTCCCTGCCCCTGGCCAAAGCCCCTCCTCTCCCTTCCTGGAGCCCCTTCAGGTACTGGAGGCCACTAGAAGGTCTCCCTGGAGCCTTCTCTTCTCCAGGCTGAACAGCCCCAACTCTCTCAGCCTGTCCTCACAGCAGAGCTGCTCCAGCCCTTGCATCATCCTCGTGGCCTCCTCTGGACTCACCCCAGTAGGACCGTGTCCTTCTGATGCTGGTGGCCCCAGAACTGGAGGCAGCACTGCAGGGGTGGCCTCACCACAGCAGAGTGGAGGGGCAGAATTTTACAGTATTTCACAAGCAAAAAACAAAGACGAGTTGTTGGACAGGGATGCAGAGTAGTTCAACACTTACTGTAGGCACAAACAGAGCTTTGAAATGCCAACACTGAGGATGGAAGCCCCCTATATGGCCAGTGGAGGGAGGCTGAGTCAGTCAGAATGAGTCGGAACATCTGAAGTGCAGGATTTAGTGATAAAACTATGATCTTAAAAGATGCTTGAAGGCATTTCTGTCTTTATATTTCAGAACATTTTTATAACAGAAGGCCTATACACAGCTATACTGGTAAAACGCTGCAAGTGCATAGAGAGAAATACTGCCGGTCTCTTCTCCCACGTAACAAGTGATAGAATGAGCGAAAATGGCCTCAAGTTGTGCCAGGGGAGGTTTAGATTGGATATCAGGAAAAACTTTGTCACCAAAGGGCAGACAAGCATTGGAACAGGCTGCCCAGGGAGGTGGTGGAGTCACCACCTGGTGGGATTTAACAGACGGGCAGACGAGGTGCTCAGGGACATGGGTTAGAGGTGGGATTGGCAGTGTTGGGTTTATGGTTGGACTTGATGATCTTAAAGGTCTTTTCCAACCACTACAATTCTGTAACACTGTACATATGTAAATTAAGATATTTTTTAAAATACATACAGCCATAATATTTTTCATTAGGTTAAATGTTACAACAACAGAGAAACTGCAGCTCTGTAGAGCCTCACTGCTGGTTTTCAGCTGAAGTAGAAGAACTGGATGACTGAACATACATTCCAATGAACCTAATTGAAAACATAAAAAGGTAGAATAGGGTAATACAATAAACGTCACTGTACACTAGAACTGAGAATCCTGTAACAGGATTTCTTCCTCCTAAAAGTTCTCTGCAGCTTTGTTAACATGTACAGGAAGTTTATGTCACCTAGAGGAAACCACTATGTAAGTCTGGAAGTGGCAAGAGAGAAGTATATTGTTACAAGCCTAGCAAAGCCAAAGTTTCGTGCCATCACCCTTTGGAACATTTTAGTAAGAGAGAAAAGATGGGCAGGAACAGCCCATCACCCGGGAAGTCAGAAGGCTTAGGAAAGCCACCAGAATAGCTGAGTGACTGAGAAGGGTGAAATCTCTAACAGAAGGCAGCATGGCGATGTGGTGCCCGAAGTCCCCAGTGCCTGCAGCTGGCTGGCTTGCTGCCATCATCACGCCCGTTGGATGGTTCCCCCCTGGGTAATACCGAGGTAGCGTATCAGATCCCTGCAGATGCTGGAAGCTCAAGGCAACAGAAAGAAAAGCTTTGACATTCTGTCATGGAGATGACAGGACAAAAATGGCCTGCAATAAACAACAGTTTGAGCAGGATAATTTTATGCATTGAGTTCTTAAGCTTTTCCAGATGCTGAACTCAGCTTGGGATGTGAGATAAGGGGACAGCAATTACTTCATTGAATGGAGTGTGGTTGTGTGAAACCAGGAAAAAGGAACGTCTCTGTGAATGCAGGAGAAATAATCCACCTGCTTTAAAAAAAACTGCAAAGAAACAAAAATCAACCCAAACCAAACAACATCTTTTCCCACTCATCAGCTTTTAAGAGGATTCACGTGCAGGTCATATGCTCCGCAGACCAAAACAATCAATGTTTCTAATCAATTTTTAATCATTTTATGTCACGTTGTTGCACTGCTGCCACTGCAAAACAACCAAAACCTTCAAACCAAATAAAAGCCAGAAAAACCTACGTGAAAGCATCATCTCCTTCTTCTGTCTTCTAGTAATCAGATTTACAAAAGTAGCTTTTAAACTTCTGGATACATTTATAAATCTGCTAAAGCCCCAGCTGTGTACATCATTGTGTCAGTCCAATGTCTCTCCGCTCACAAGTGTATGAGCAGAGCTCGGCTGCCCCTTTTATTGGCACAGATGAGACAACCGCACTGCTGGATTACTTTCCATAAACAACAACTCCTTAACCCATGCCTCTTGGGTCCAGTCCATCCTTTCTAAGTAGTTATTTAATGATATTCCACACGCAGGAAAGCTGTGGGTAAATATGCAGGGAAAACGTCCCTCTGTGATCCCAATGACAGAAAAATTGTGAGCCCCAGATCTACAGCACACTTAAAAACATCGTGAGTATTGTGGGTCATTTTAGAGGTGAAAATATTATTTTTTAAAGTCTGACAGGACTGCAAATAAATACCCAAGAGGCAAAAATAATCTTATTAAATCTGGACTGGCTTTTGTATAGAGCACTTAATATCTGAAATGTTTACTGGTGTTTCCATTTCCTCTTGTGATACAGAATTTTAAAGACAGTTTCCTTCTGGTTTAACACGGTAATTTTAATAATACTTATTCCATACTGTGAGTTTAATCTCAAAGGCTCTTCATAAATTTTAAGAAAAAACAAAAAACATGCAGTGCAAACAAATGTTACCACTTCCTAAAAACACAGCTATCCTCTAAAAAAAGCATATCAAACATTTAACCCTATATTGGATACAGAATATACAATTAGAATTGTATTAGAATTTCAGGACAAGAAAAGAGACAGACCACACTCACTTTAATGAGTTCAGGGAAATGTAACTGACATTATTTGTTGCCGAAATGGTCAAACTTGGAATACATCAAATCCTTGTAGGACATTCCACTGGACCAGCTGAATACAACGATTTAAAATTTCTCGTCCACATGACAACTGCCCAGCAGTACAGTCACAAGAAACAGCTCTATCTGCAGATCATCATCATTAATACGTTGGCTTTCATTAGAGATGGTACCAGACAAATAAATACTTGCCTACATCTAGAAAGTTGGAAATTGGTAAAATCAAAATACCCAAGCATTCCATCTTGAATGGCATCAGAAAGGACAGATTCCTAGCTTGCCAACTGCTAAATATGTTGGCAATGAACATTAAAACTACTCGACAGCACAAGCACAATATCACAAATTCATTGGCAATATGTTTTCCAAATTATATTAATAGGAGCTGAGGCCCCACAACTACTAGCTACAGTTCTCCCCCCAAAAAACTTGTTATCCACTCTTTGCTGAAGAAGCTTGACAGAATTTTCCAATTTCAGCACTTGATTTAAGGTCAAAGCCAGTATCATAAGGGAAATAAAAGATTTCAGAGCACTCTGAAGAGAACACTATTCAAAAATAAATTTTGCACTTCATCTGTCAGGAACATCTTAAGAGGTAGTCAACACAAGAAGAATAATTTTGTAGAGAAGTTTCTTTCATCAACTCAGTTCAAAATTTCCAGGGATGGAGAAATTACTCCTAAGATGAATACTCTAGCTAAGGCTATGTCCTTGCAGTATTCAAGGTGAAGAACGGGGTCTCCTTTCTACATGGGACATATACATTCCCATATCTCCTGCTCAGTAACTGCAGCTAAAAAGTTTTAGTGTCATTTTGCAAAACAGTCAACCATTTTTAATATCTCTCCTGTACTCTTAAAAAATAGTTAGAAAAAAACCAAAGTATAACCTTCACATATACTTCAGGTAGGATATACACAACAGATTGTGAGATAAGCGACATGGCCACATTGCCTCCTTAGAGATCTAATATTCTACTTCAATGGTCCAATGCCAACCTGCAAGATTTATATAGTGCATTCAAACTCAAGATGTGAGAAACATTTTAGAGCTTTCGTAAGTGGCAAATATCCTTAAAAAAACCCCCCCAAAACCAAAACAAAACCAAAAGCTTCTTTAAAGATTATTTTAGATAAAGAGCAGCTGGACATAAACAAGTTCAAGGAAATGTCAATTTTACCACTTTGCATCTTAAAACACACACCACCATCCCAGACAGATTCCCCTGAAAATGCAGCATTGACAGAGTCTGCTTGGTTTCCTAGCATTGCTTAATCATACCAGGGACAGAAAAACAAATATTCAGAAGTTACCTAGTCCACACCATGAACAGTACTTTTGATTGAATAAAAAAGACAGAGTAATTTAGGATTTTCTGCTGAACTTTCCCTTCCCTAAGTAAAGACAGCAGCAGGGGAAAATGGTGCCAAGTGTCATTAAGGTTTTTATTTAGTAAGTATTAAAGACCTTATTTAGATATCACTGAGCTTTAACAAATTACTGACAACCATCTCATTTTCTGCCTCCTCAGCAGACAAAAGTTTTCTCCTTTCTGAACAACTGATTCCCTGCCAAATGCCATTGTGACTCACTTCTATTTCTGTAAGGAAATAATACCATTTATGCACTTATTTTATAAGAACTCATTCGGGACTAAAGTTCTTTATCTTTCAATTTATAAAATACTACTCCATATACATATGCAAATAAAATCTGAAAAAGCAAGTTTTGGAAACCTGTTAAGAGAGTATTTGTGCTCTGAGGCAGTGAGGTCTGTAAGGTTTGGTCATTAGTTCCCTGTTTTAGAGCAGTGCTTTTCCACTACTTCACAAGTACTTGTGAAACACTTGTGAATGCAGATTGGGCTGATGTTCATTAGAAATAGGTAGGAGACCACGTGCTGTACAAGGATGATAAAAAAGCAATGGACCAATTCCTTGTTCAATGAGGACTGTGCATCCTATGCAGTACATACGATAGCGTGTGATCACGTAATCAAAAGACATCATAATTCTCTCTCTAATAATAATAATAATAATAATAATAACTCTCCTATGAAGACAGGCTGAAAGAGCTGGGGCTGTTCAGCCTGGAAAAGAGAAGGCTTAGGGGAGATCTTATAGCGGCCTTCCAATACCTGAAGGGGGCCTATAAGAAAGTCGGGGAAGAACTTTTCGTTAGGGCAGTTAATGACAGAACTAGGGGGAATGGCTTTAAACTGAAAGAGGGGAGGTTTAGATTAGATATTAGGAAGAAGTTCTTTAGTGTGAGGGTGGTGAGACACTGGAACAGGTTGCCCAAAGAGGTTGTAGATGCCCCCTCCCTGGAAGTGTTTAAGACCAGGGTGGATGAGGCTTTGAGTAACCTGATCTAGTGTAAGGTGTCCCTGCTCATGGCAGGGGGGTTGGAACTGGATGATCTTTAAGGTCCCTTCCAACCCAAACCATTCTATGATTCTATGATTCTATGATAATTCAAATGTACAAGGGACTAGAATTAAAGGTTGTCAGGCAACCATGAACATGGTCTTGCTGATTCAGGGAATCAGACTTTGTACAACGTACAGAACCCAGCAGAGGAGATGAACGTGCTGCATCAGTGGACAACTGATCAGGCATGTGCTCACGGGACTTTTTTTTGCTCTGCTCTCTTTTCCTATAAAATGGAGACTCACTATGCCCTGAGGGCTGCCCATTCCCATTCCAGTGGAAGCTTGGTGAAACACAGGGAAGTTGGAAAAGCTGGCCAGCCAAGCTTGCCTGAAGAGGAGGAAGTCTGGGGTGTTGGACTACACTTAAAAGCAGAAAAAAGCCTACGTGCTACAGCTGGATCCTATACCTCAAGGGGCCCAAAAGACTTAGCAAGAACGCAGGAGAACTAAAAGAAAGAAATGAAGCTTAGGCAAGGGAGAGGAAGAGTGGTGGCTCATACTTTCTTGGCAAAGGTGCCTAATCTAAGCACAGAATCAAATAAAGACTGAAGCAACTGGCTAAAATCGGACGAGATAAGGACATAGTTCATGAGAAGAAGAACAATGAATATGCAGGAGAAGAAACTCTGAGTTCAATAATGTGACTCTTCACCCAAGTGTGGTAAAGAAAAGGAAGCTGTGAAATGCAGGCAGCCATTTATCACTTTGTCTAGGCTTGTACACTACTTACATAAAGAGTCTGGCATTTGGAACCTTTACAATGTCCATGTGCTTGTTAGATTAAAATACTGTCCAGCCCTGAAGAAACAAATTTTAATAAGAAGCAGCCACAAAGTTGTGCAACCTGAGTATTTCTGAGCAATTAATTTAAGGCATGACAAAGGATTGGTGACATAGTTTTAGTAAAAAATGTATGTTTGTGTTTTCCTATGATGTTTATATAGATGTTCTGATGAAAAGAAAGAGAAAAGGCATGTTTCTCTTGGCCAAAGTCATTGTACATATAAGAAGTATTTGGTATTTTTCCTACAAGCTCTCTTGGTACCATTCCCAGGTCTCCATTTTATTATTTCTGTTACTCCTTTTTACCAGATATCACATGTAATCTGCTTTTACCTTCATGTGCTGATATCTTTTCATCCATTCTCTGCCAAAATCTCTGTCATTCCAAGAGCTTTTTGTACACCCCTATCCAAATAATTTTGTTTTCTTCTTTCTCCCAAAGTCATTCTTTTGTTTCTTCCCTTCCAGGGAACCACCATTACAAAAATACTGAAATAATGAACAGAACTGAGCTGTGGGAGTGAGGGAGTGACTACTAGAAGATGTAAACAAGGCACAATCTGGGTGAAAGTGAACCAAATGACTCATGGAGGGAACAGACAAGCTTTGCAAGCACTCATCTTCAAGTCCTGAGGGTGCTAACAGCTGCTATCAACCAGGTCTTTCCTTTACAGACAACTACAGAGATGAGATGTTTACCTGCTAATTAGGTTATCAGTACTTCAATATGTTCTACCTTTTCCTTTCCACTTTTGACTGAAATAATAGGGTACTGTCCTCCAAAGCCTAAGAAATCCCTTCACTTGATCAGATACCACATTCAAAATTTGTTTGTGGTATAGAAGGGTCTGAACAGAGAAATGTCATCACATCACACTGCACGTACAGGATATGAATGCTTGGCCATCACTGTCAGTACTGCACACATGCCAGCATGACCTGACTTTAACCATTTCTCTTTCACTAGATTTGTAACTACTGTTACTGTAATTACTTGTTGCTCTCCTTTGATTAACCTGCCAGCTTTAAATAAATCATTTTTTCCCAGAATCAAGTTGCTTTTTTTCACATTCAGTGAGACATTAGCTATGCTGGCACCTGAAGTGTCCCACAGCACACTTAGATGAGTATGGAAGATACATCTTGCTAAGAGATATATACACTGCTCTTTGATCTCTCTGGATAAATCTGGAATGGTTGTAACTCCACGATAAAAACAGCTTGTGAGCAATTAAAATTTCATTTTAATTCATTTAATTTTCACTCAGAGGGAGTATTCACCCAAGTTGGTGCTATAAGCACCTGGTACAGCTGCATGATAACGTGTGAGAGTTAAAGCAAATGAAAATATCCTCCCACAGTTACCTGCTAGATCTAGATGTACTATCAGCCACCACAGCACAAACCATTTTTGTCTGCTTACCCTGCTTGCTGCAGCTGGTATCTTTTGCCAGAATATTGTATTCAAGAGTGCGGCAGAGGAGAGGACCGATCTGCTAGGGAGTAAAGCTTTGAGAAGCTTGGGTGATCCATTAGCTGGTGAATGGATGGAACTATCTAATTACAAACTGAGACTGATGTATCATGCAAGTTTCAGCTTTCTCATTCTCCTCATTGCTAGCAAACTTCTGCATCACTGCAACTGCCAAGGGAAGGTTTAGCAGCCCTTGTCCCACCAACCCATATACTTTTTGGAAAGGAAAACGTTTCAGATGAGGCTGGCCACAACAGTTTTTGGGGCCTCCTTATTGCTACTGTAAATTTTGGAGGAAGAGAGCACTACCCAATTACTTCCATGTTTGCCTTTCTTCACAAGATGTCCTTCTACATAAGTTGCAAACAAATAAGCTTCACTTCCACCATGGAATACTGTATTTTTAGTTGATTTTTTGTTATTAGATTTCTTTTTTTTTTTTTTTTAAATTAAAAGTACAGAAAGCATTACTTTTTGTTCAGTACAAGGCTATGCTTTTTACTTTTTATTTTTCTTAAGTGTAATCCACTGTATTCTGCTAAAACATCTGCTTTTGCTTACTTTCACCAAAAATGTCATTGTAGTTTTGAAAACACTGGAAGAAGTTTGTATACAATCTGGACATCACATTTATCCCGCTACCAGGTTAATAGTCACTGATTAGTCTTGCTGCAATTGAAATGATAATACATAAAGATATTTGCTGCTGATAAAGCACTACAATTTGTACCAATATTATAGTAATTTCTAATTAAAAAAAAACCAAACAACCAACCCCACAAAAACCCAGAAGCACACACTTGGTGCCTGAAACACTGTATTTCTTCTACAAGCATAGCTCTTCCTGGCCAAACTCCCTAATGTTATGCCAATGCAGTTGTGCATTTTTCCCCACTCACAGTAAGATAAATCCCTGTGAACCGCTTACTAGGATGTCATTGCTTATGCCTGTGTTTAATTTAATTTCTTTCACCATTTACCTCCTTGCTGAAATCATATGATGTCTTTCAAAGTTGGAGCTGCCTAATAAAAATCTAATTTTTCCCTAGCTGTCAGAAAACCCCTCTGAAACCTGCACCGAGTGCTTCAGAGGTACAATTATAAAGCATCTATAATAAAGCACTGGGGCACGTCTTCAGACTCGGGCCTTTGGTTGGGATGTCCATTGGTGCCAAGATCTGCTCCTATCTGCTTTCACTCAACAGAGCCAATGGAGTTTCATCAACTACAGCCAAGTAAAGCCTGCATGGAGAGAGAGCTTCAGAGTCTGGGTGGACATTTCCTTATCAGATCACAGTGCATTTATAGTGGAGAAACCAGGTATTTGACGATCATTCCTACTTTCACTTGACAGATGGTGAAAACTGCTCAATGAGTGAGTTGTGCCCAGCTACCAAGCTGTGAGTTTGCTAGAAGAACCAAGACTGCAAACCACTGGCATCTGAGCCTTTGTGTTGGGTTTGTGTGGGGGGGGCTGGTTTTGTTAGTAGGGGAAGGGGCTGTAAGGTGGACCCACCTCCAGCCCAGGCTGAGCCAATTAGTGATAGGGAAATGCCTCTTCAAATCTGTATTTATGAGGGGAAGAACTGCTTTGGCGAGGGAGGAAAGAGCCATCAGGAAAGGCCATGGACTTGGACAAAAAGAGCATCGTTGACATGAGGAAGAAGGAGGAGGGGAGGAGACAGAGAACTTCAGACATGCAGATCAGCATGGAGAAGAGTAGAGGGAGGTAAATTGAGTCCCCTGCAGCCCATGGAGATTCAATGGTGGAGTAGATACCCACATGTACAGTTGGACTTTGATGATCTCAAAGGTCTTTTCCAACCAAATGATTCTATGATTCTGTGTAGGCCATGGTGGACTCCACACTGGAGCAGAAAGCTGTGCCATAGGGCAGTTGTGACTGAATTGAGACCCCAGAGATGTTCAACATCATAGCTGAGGAGAGGAGCTGCACTGGACAGGAGACCCATCTACAGCCTGTGAAGGTCCCCATGCCAGAGCCAGGAGCTGTCCCCAAAGAGGTCCATGACTCCATGGGCAGCCCGTGGTGGAACACTTTGTTCCTGGACTCTTTTACCCCACGGGAGGGATCTGATGCTGGAAAGAGCAGCAGAGACCAAGTGACTGAACCCCCATGCCCT
>NW_010336574.1:12648-13481 GCF_000700745.2 Antrostomus carolinensis
GTGGTCATAGCTGTGGGTGAAAGCACCACAGCCTTCGAAGTTTTCACACGGAAGGGTCCTTTACAGAAAGAACTAGAGAGGGGAATCAGAGTCAGGAACAACGGAAAGGCACACGGGTGCTTCAGTTCTTAGACATGTGACAATGAGAACTGATGCACTGTCATGACAAATGAAGCTTGTAAGAGTGAAGCAAGAGAAACGGAGGATTTAAACCTGCAAGTGCAAAAGAGCATGCTTCGTAATTAGAAGCACAACAGCCTGTCTCAAATTATTTAAATTAAAACCTTGATCTGCCATTGAATTGCTGCTGAGGCTAAAAAACAGACAAAAAACCTTAGAAGTCCTATCCCCCACTGTCACTAGTAATAAAATAGCTCTAATTAGGAAATAACAAAACTGTCCAGAATGGTCAATTTATCAACAAGATTCTTAAAATTTTGTTTCAAGTTTTCCTGAATATTTTAGACGAACCCATTACAAACCCTAGCAAATAACTTAGCTGGAAACAATGATCCAAGCTGCTCTGTCAGATTTGGTATTTAAAGGGTTTAAAGATAACAGCCATAATGTCTTATTAGACACAATGGCATAATTTCAAGGCTGTCCTATCAACTTCATCCTGACAGCTTTTCTATTTCCCACAGCTGCCTTGCTCACTTATTCCTCAGCACACAGAAATAAAAGTATAAATCCAAGTAATGAAAACAGTCAAGCTGCTCATAAAATGTCATATTACTCTGAGACTGCACATCACTTCCCAAATAGTATGCTGTCAGTCACATGCTCATTCTTTAAGTGACAGAAGCACTGGCCTGAAACATCCTTGGGGGGGG
>NW_010336574.1:13523-39266 GCF_000700745.2 Antrostomus carolinensis
ACAAACAAAAAGCCATCAGCAGTAAAATTTAAAATTTTTCACCTTAATCCCATACCGTACAAGGCATCCAATACTACTTACAAATAATTTTTAAAACAGCCATATACAAAATGGAGGGGAGAAAAGGTGCCAAGACATCACCCTGCTGATTGTGTCACTGACAAATCAATAACTGAGATGTGAGGAAACGGAGATACAGCATTATTTATTTTTTTTTTAGGACTGTGACTGTGAGATTGTGACACTTCTAACAAATGTCACTGCATTCCTTCAATAGAAATTTATGCTGTCAACTGCAGCGTTCTAAAGGGTTAGGGTTTTTTTTTTAATCTTCATGAAAGCAGAGTTAACAAATATGTAACTGCTGTGACTGATCTGTAAGATTGTGATTAACATCCCAATTTAATATTTATGGTATTCCTAAAAAGATTTAATTTCATTGTAAGTATTCAAAACTTGCAGCTTTACTTTTAAATATGGCCTTTAAAAGAATAACTTGTATCTCTCAAAATGACATCAATCTGAAAGGGACTCTGAAGACTTGAAGATTTATGAGCCACCCCTGAATGCACCAGCTGACCAGTGTAACCCACTTCAGTTTTTCATTAGACATACTTTTAGGTAGGTTTGGGGAATGGTGTACCTGCTGGAAAGGTAATAACTCAGGAACCAAAAGTTACCCTTCTGCATGCCTAATGCAGTCAGAGTTTTGCACCTGTTGGCATTGTACAGATTTTGCATCGATGGTTTATTTGCTAAGTTGAAGAGTTAATAAACGCAAAAGCACCTCAAAGCGAGGACCAGTCTTCAAACTAACCTCACACAACGGAAATTCACTTTTGCAATTTACACAACAAAGGAATGAAAAATGGAAAGACTAAAGAGAATCCAAATCATCAGTTGAGAATGCTGAGAAGTTCTGTCCAGCTTTGTAAATCTGATATTTCTGTGGTCACTGTTCTCTGTGAAGTCCTGCTGCTCGCAGGGCATGTACACACATCTATCACAGGAAAAATTACTGTTGTTCTTAACATTGAATCTTTCAGAATTGGTGCTTGTGTGATTTATATCATGGATATCAGAAGATATATAATATAGTCTTCTTAATATAGCAATGAAATCTACACTTCTAGAATGTCTTCTTTTGAAGATCTGCCTTCTCACTGTTAACACTGCACTAATTAACATCTCTCCCATTTATGCAATTAAAATGAATGCTGTTCAGTCAGCAGACTCTTGCAGCACAGTAGCCATGCTGGTCATTCTGGAAATTCATCGGCAGATACTCTAGATTCCACCTCAATGCTCTGACTTGACACTATTTCACTACAGAACAGTAGGAAACGATCCATAAACGCACGCTTGTAGCTGAGGGAACAAGCCATGCCATTGCCCCTAGAGCAACATCGATGGCTAACATCAGGATACAGACACTTGATAACAGTGATTTTAGTAGCAACAAGAAAACTGAAGACTGTAGATGTAGCCTAAGCAGATGCTGCATTCCTGGAACCAACTGGTTTTTTCAGACAGAGCTGGGGAGCTCAACTTGATAGCTGAAAAACCCAGTCAACAATATGATTGCTTAGAAGAATCAAGAAGCAGTCTTAAAAATGAAGATCCGCTATAGAAAATTTATGCAAGTATGAGGTATATTTTATTTATGTATCTTTTATTCATCAAATCCCAACATCAGCCTCAACTAAAGGGTCATCAACACCAAAACACAGACTCAGGAATGTATTCACAAGGACATTTACATGCTTAACTGCTCCTTAAATAGCTCACCCTCACTAAAGTTCAGAAAGGATGAAGGAACATCTATATTTTCAGGGCCTTAAAATTCTCATTACAGATGCTACAACTCTCCTACTTTCTTTTAAGTTGAATCTAGCATTTCCAGGCAGTGCCTATGAACTACCAATGACCTGCAAGGCATCTCTTAGTTGTTCTGTGAACAGAAGTATTTAAGAGTTGTCTCCTGTGGTACACAGGAGATCCAACTATGAAAAAATACTTTTTCCTAAAGGTCTGACTGTTATCAAGAATCCTTACAGTGGGCTTCATACACTGTCTTGAAGTGGTTTAAGATGACATTTACACATTCTGCAGGATGAAAATTAAATGAAAACAGAAATAATGTTCTGAGCAACACATGACTAAAATTATCATTATGAAATATAACAGAATGGTTTCCCAGTAGCCGACTTACCTAATGGCCACCAAATTCTTTTATTTATGAAGATGAAAAACAAGCTTTGGCAGATGACCTTGAGCTGTTGTCCTACATTAATGAAACCTTATCACTTCTGCTCCAAAGAATAGAGCAGTTTGTCATTCAAGCAGGAGTAAAATATATATAAATATACATTAAGAATGTAATAGGCCTCTCTAGTAATTTTCAAAATTATCTATATTTTAACGCAATTACTGTTAGAGGAAACAGTCCTTTGACCAGCACTGTAAGAAAAACCCACAAATTTAAATTTATTTAAATTTAAAATTTTTAGATTTACCATCACAAAAAACTTCTCAAGATATTTATTTTCTCTGTTCTTCCTTTTTAATATAAAACTTACCACCTACTACAAAATCCACTAGGAGATATTGGCAAATTATTTTTACTTTTGTTTCAATCTCATTGTCTATTTTAACATCACTACATTCACTGCTTTATCCAACATCAGTAAAGGTCTGGCAAGGTATCAAGGTAACTGTCAGTATTCCCTAGCTAACATAACTGTAAACTGTGAACACGCTAATAACTTGGACAAAGTAAAAAATCCTCAAAAAAACAACAACAACAAAAAAACAAAACCAAAAAAACCCCCAAAAGTGTGGAAGTGTGAACCTCTTACTAAACAAAGAAACTTCATTATCTCTACTGTGAGACGTATCAGACATCACAGGAAAATCTCAGTTCTTCAGAATAACAGTAGGATTACACCGAAACACGTAGCTTCCTGCTAAATAAAAATATTAAATACATATAAGCAAATAAAACCAGAAGATCCAAAAGCAGAAAGTGGTATCTATGCAATGGAAACTGAAATTTGCTAACAACTTTCTATGAATGAATAAATCAGGAGAGCAAAATATTAATATGCTTAAGTGATTTTAATACTACCTGCCAGTTAGGAATCCATATTCCCTGTCTGTCACAGAAATGAAATTAAATTCATAGAGCACCTTGAAGAATGCTTAGCTAGTTATTATTACTAGTGTATGATATCTATAATGCTGATCACACGTATACATGTAAAATTCTCAATACATTGTACATGCTTTCTACACAGACTGTGCTGGTTTTATTCTAGTCCATACCTTTGCACAGTAAAATATTTTCTTCAGCAAAAGCAATTTTTGAACAGTGAATTTTGCAGGTTACCAGTCACCACAACACAACTTACCTGAGGTTTAGATTGGATATCAGGAAAAATTTTGTCACCAAAGGCCAGTCAAGAACTGGAACAGCTGCCCAGGGAGGTGGTGGAGTCACCTTCCCTGGTGGGATTTAACAGACGGGTAGATGAGGTGCTCAGGGACATGGGTTAGAGGTGGAATTGGCAGTGTTGGGTTTATGGTTGGACTCAGTGATCTTAAAGGTCTTTTGCAACCACTACGATTCTATGATTCTATTCTATGATATTATTTTCATTCCCTACCCCAATGAGTTATTAATGTCAACCCTAGAGGCAGCAGCATCAGTGGCCAATGCTACTGCATTAGTGTCTCTGATCCTGCTTGATCCTAAGCTCTTGTAGATGGTTGAAACTGATAAATATCTTGCAAATAGAGTGACAGAGCATGGATGCACTGCCAGTAGCTTCGCAAAACATGCAGCAATTTACAGAAGATCAGAAGGCTTCATTTGTGATAGTATTTAAATAAAAAAGAGTAAGGTGATGGTTGGAAGAAAACCAGGTGGGGATAAGAGTAAACCACGCCCACTGCACTCTCCTCAATCCACTGGAAATGAACCCAATTAGTTTAAAAATATTTTTCCCCTCAATTCAAACACCTCCCTAGATCAAAACAGAAAACATTTATTAACTGATGCTTCCAACTGTGACAGAAATTACAGTCATTTTTGTAGTAGAGATGGTGTAAAAAATGCAATCTAAAAATACGATTAAAAGCTCAGAAGATGAGGAACCCAAGTTCATCTTAGAAATGGCTGTTTGAATGCTGCTAAAGATATGTATTTGGAGTTAATTAGCTTGCTTTTTATCTGTTCCTCAATTAAGAACTTCTTACTCTCTCTTAAACTTGAAGTAGCTATTAAATTTAACAGACCTGTCTAGATGACCTTATGTAAGATGAATAAATTAGTTCTTAAAAATATGAGAATGATTTTATTAAAATAAAGGTACTAGCAATGTCATGGTCCTTGTAGACTTTGGATCATAGCAAATAATCTCTATCTATGACATTTTAAATGCTTCCTGTGACTCTGATAACATGAGTATTTTGGAACACTGTTTATTCATATACTTCCTGAGAGTATGTTAATTCTTTTTATCGTTTATAAAAAATATGAAAACAGGTGCCAATTCCCAACAAGGGAGAGAGCACACAGGGATAAAAAAATGCATTACTTCAGTCATTAACATTAGATGGAAAAGAATTAGCATAATAGGAAAAAACCTTTGGAGGATGTGGTTAGAACATATTCCTATATACGAAACAAGGACTCATTCCCTCAGTGTAGTTCCTTTAAATCCCGCTGTGTTTGACTATTTTTTTTCCCCGCATGTGTCAGAGCAATCCCTTTAGGACTGTCCCCCTTAGGAAGTGATTTCAAATTCCATGCTGCACCTCCTTCACGTGTGAATATGGAAATAATGAACTACAGAGAGATACAAAGCTGTACAGTGAGGTTCACTGATACCTGCGGCTTTCTGATGTATTTTAGAAATATTTCTTCTTTCAAAGGCTAGACAAATCACACCAGTCGATCTGCTGTGCCATCCTCATTCACCCCAGAATTAGTTCACCTGATTAGCAGTTGAATACTCTGCCTAAACTTTAGCATTACATTGCAAAAAAAGCAACCATTTTTAAATTAAAAAAGAGATCCTATCTTCTCAGATCTCAGTACTTCTTAAAAACACACTCTATCATAGAATAATTAAGGTTGGAAAAGACCTCCAAGATCATCAAGTCCAACTGTCAACCCAACACCACCATGGCCACTAAACCATGTCCTGAAGTGCCATGTCTACACATTTTTTGAACACCTCCAGGGATGGTGACTCCACCACTTCCCTGGGCAGCCTGTTCCAATGCTTGACCACTCTTGCAGGAAAGAAATTTTTCCTGGTGTCCAATTTGAACCTCCCCCGGTGCAACTTGAGGCTGTTTCCTCTTGTCTTATCATTTGTTACTTGAGAGAAGAGACCGACCCCACCTCTCTACACCCTCCTTTCAGGTAGTTGTAGAGAGTGAGGTCTCCCCTCAGCCTCCTTTTCTCCAGGCTCAACAACCCCAGTTCCCTCAGCCGGGAACTCATCACACTTGTGCTCCAGACCCTTCCCCAGCTCCGTTGCCCTTCTCTGGACACACTCCAGCACCTCCATGTCCTTCTTGGAGTGAGGGGCCCAAAACTATTCTAGTTTTGCCCAAAATCATGAAAATATATTGTCATAAATATAGAATCTTACTTCCACTTATGCTGTGAGGATGGTGGTAGTGGGGAAAAGAGAGCACTGACATCCTAAATAAAGTCCAAACCCAACAGGTGGGAGAGCAGAAGCTTAGATGTAGAAGCCCATTTAGGGTGGCTCAAACAGGTTTAGACACACAGATCTGAGAAAAACTCTTTTGCACCTATTTATGAACAAAACACAGGGCTTCAGCTCTTCATTAGCCACATCTCCCATTTTAAAATTTGCTCAGAGTGAAGCTTTGTCCATCACAGAGCAGGAGAAAGGTTATTTAACACTGGTTTAATACAGAAACAAAATTAACTTTCAAGCACACAGCTTAATAAAATGATACTTTGCACCCAAAAAAATAGGTCTTTTAGGAGCACTGGTACCAATCCTGATGATAAATCCAATTTGATAGTGCTGTAAAATAAGATTATCTTTATGTGTTCCCTAGAAGAAACAAGGCACTAAATACAGATGAGAAATGAACTGCCCTTTTTATGACTGGGGTGAAATGATAAAGGAATGTGTCAAGATTTTTACTCTAGATGACTGACCTCAAGGCTAATTGAGAGCTCCTGCCGTCTGTAATGTCAGCCCCATATTACACAGACATCAAAAACAACAATGAAAAAACAGTACCAGTAAAAAGGCACGTTACATAGACTTACAAATTTCACCTATTAAACAACTGCCCCTGTTGATGTTGCAAATAAAAAACAATAGCATTCTTCACCTCAGAAAAAACCACAGGGTCATACAGCTGCAAAAGCAACTGTGCCAGGTTAGGGAAGAACAGCTTCAACAGTTCCTTGCCTTGTTTTACAGCAGTCCAGCACTGACTAGCAAAATAATTCCTGAAAGCATATGAATAAATAAGGTGAGATTTGACTGTCTTACTAAAATCACTTTCTTTTTCTGAACCTAACTGCAGTGTTGGCAGCCTGACTTCGACTGCCCCAGTACCAACACTCCTACCAATTAAATCAACCCTTTCTATTTAGAAAAAAATATTATTATGATATAATTGTTCCAGTCCCTTGCATTTGATATATCTAAGTGCTATAATGTTCTGCATATTGACATCTATTAACAAAGAACACGGCTGAGCTAAGACCTTAAGACGGTAACTCTTTGTAGCCCGGACAAGACTTTAAGATATAAAATGCGATAATCTGACTCAGCTCTGATGGTTCATGTCATTATGGGCAGCAGAACAGCACTAGGTAACCAATGGTAGCCTGAACTCTAAGCCAATGTACCTAACTTTTAAGAACTATGATTTGAAGGAGACGAATAACATCACACCACCATACCATCACTAACCACTTTCCTTCAAAATCCCATTATGGAGGGTGTTACTGCCATTATTTTAAACAAATGCACAATGGAAATATCTAGATCCAAAGGTACTTGCAAATCCCAACATCTCTATGGGATTTACCTCATGTTTTTACTGTTAGTAGAAATAACTGACGGTTTAGATTAGATATTAGGAAGAAGTTCTTTAGTGTGAGGGTGGTGAGACACTGGAACAGGTTGCCCAAAGAGGTTGTAGATGCCCCCTCCCTGGAAGTGTTTAAGACCAGGGTGGATGAGGCTTTGAGTAACCTGATCTAGTGTAAGGTGTCCCTGCTCATGGCAGGGGGGTTGGAACTAGATGATCTTTAAGGTCCCTTCCAACCCAAACCATTCTATGATTCTATGATTCTATGATTCTATGATTCTATGATTCTATGATTCTAAGTTAACAGGGAGGAGCAGCTGAGGTCACCTTTGCTTCCTTCGCATGCTTTGCAAGAACTGGGTGGATAAGGGCTCCTTTCCTTTTTAGACAGACAAAGACAGCAACAAATAGAGACTTAATATGGTAAGCAAAGGTGTAAGAATGGCAAGAAATTCACTCAAGTCTCTACACAGAGCAGAGCTGGGGACATCAGTAAGGTTGCAGACTCCTGAGTTCCAGTCCAGAGAGGATTTGCGAACTTGAAGCCGCACAATACTTTATTGAAAGCAATCTTCTGACGCAGAATTTTGCTTACTATTCCGGCTCTTTCCTTCCACTTCCCCAATGTGTTCATCCTGCTTCCTTCTTCCTCCTCTTCTCTCTTCTCCTCAACTCTAAGAGGGTAACAGAAGTTTTTGAGGAGAGGTAGATGAAAAAGATGGGAATCTTAAGGGAAGACTCTCAGCCTCCAGCAGACGGAATCGCGGGACTCTCGTTGCTCTCCTGCCAGGAGCGCAGGACACAAACAGTTGAGCTATGTTAACAGTATCACATTTCTCCTGTGTATTATTTGTGGAAACAAGGAGAAAAGGACCATATAGCTATCACACATATTCAAGGACAAGTCCCTCCTCCAACCCTTTTTTAACATTTCTCATGTGATCTGCTTAAAAGTCTCTTTTGAAATCAGACTAAAGCACTGAATGTCCTAAGTAATCACCCTAAATGTTCACCTTTAGGGGTTCAGAAGCTGGCAAGTATGAGAGAACACACCGAAGATAAAACATATAGTTTCTACTCCAAGAAAAAGAAAAGGTAAATCAAGCCAAGTTGTTTCCATATTTTTCAATATGATTTAAATAACAGACCTGTTTTCTAGCCCTGGACGTACACTCCAATGCACATGCTAGCATCATTTCCAAACTC
Organism: Antrostomus carolinensis; assembly: GCF_000700745.2. NCBI lineage: Eukaryota > Metazoa > Chordata > Aves > Caprimulgiformes > Caprimulgidae > Antrostomus > Antrostomus carolinensis. The sequence continues at coordinate 21,828 of NW_010336574.1, forward strand.
AGGGGGGAAGGAAGACTATTTAGAAACTGCATTCCCTACCACCCACCCCCCTTTTGAGAGCTTCTATCTTCTTTGACCCAATGCCAACATGATAATCTCACATAAAACAGGAGTGTAGGAGGGTAGTGTTGGCACTAGAGCATGGGAATAACCTGGGGGAGGAAAAGCATTTTTCTTATTCCTTCCTTAAGTGTAAGTTCTGAAAATAAAAAAGGGGGGGTTGGACAGGAGAAATGTCTTTTTTAGAGCAAAAGGCAGAAGATAAAGAGGTCAGATGAGAAATCATGAAGTATGGGAGGAGTAACAAGTTTATCAGAGAGGACTTAGAAAATTACTTCAAAATTATCAGGATTAAAAAAAAATAGGAAAATTATCCTAAATTTAAATAAAGGAGAGTTTAATTTTTTCCTTCCCTGTCTGTAACACAGGAATTAGATGGCCCATAGGGATTTGCAAAACATGTGCATGGTGAAGGGGAGAGAGACAGCCGGCTGCAGTAGGCGTGTGGGAAGGACGAATACGGAGCATAACCAGCAGCGGCAAGAGCAAAGAGCAGCACTGCAAGGTGCTGACTCTGCCTGGAAAACACACGTCTTTCCAGACCCTCCAGTCACCAACGCGTGAACAGTCCCACGAGCTCACTAACAAGAGCTCAGTTCCCCACCTTCCCTCAGCTGCTGAAAGACAAGTTGAGCCACAGGGGAGAAGTTCTGAATTTTGCTCCCTTTTTCATACTTCCTTCTACTAAAGCCAAAGAATGAGACCGGCAAGGGCAGGATATGGTGATAAAAAGGAACAAGGAAATATGGAAGCCGACTGCTGACTTTGTTCCCACATCACACTGAGTCCCATGCTTCATGACCTGTAGGTATCTCTCATCATGCCCTGTTCTAACTACCTGCACCTATTTCTTCAACAGACACCAAGAGGAGACCACTGCCAGCAGCACGAGTTGGGATTGTTCCTTGGCACGGCAGAACCCCGCTCCCTGGGGGAAGGAGATATTTTTACAGAAGTCTGGAAAGAGGCTGCTAAAAGCAAAGCAAGCTTTTTTAGGTACCCCTTAGATTTCAGAATACCACCTGTGTATTTCTGCCATCCCTCCTCATTTCAAGTATTTTCCTTGGAGGAAAATTCCCTTCCCAGAAACATGAGGAGGCTTCCTTGCCCGTATTATGAATTTTTCCATTTAAAGGAGCATCTGGTCTAATGTGTGGGTTTTAATTAAATGCAATCATTTGTAGTTCTGAAAAACATATACAAAAGGCTATACTGAATCAACATAACTGCAGTCAGTGACATCTATATTCCACAATAAAACAATAAATACTCCACAACAGTACAGTTCTAAGATTAAAAAGAGGGGGAAGTCATTTCAATGAGTTATGATCTGTGGTTCCTGCTGCTGTTTAAAAAAATTATATATCCTTTGATCTTTTCTATAACAATACTTGTGCTGCGGTGCAAAGAAAGCCTGGATTTCTACTGAATTGCGGCTATATTCAATTATTAAAAAGGAAAAGGTGACTGCACGAAAACCAGTGCCATGAATCATTCCAATAATTCAGAACTATGCCACCCAGCTGCCCATATCTCTTAGAAGCATATGCAAAACATGAATGTACTCAAGCAGGCAGATTAGCTCAAATAATGCTCTAGCCGAGCAAGAGAGACGTCTTGTTGGCTCAAATAAGCTCACACAACTTCATAACATGCAAATCTGAGGATAGCTTAATTGTACTTGATTGTAGGAGACACTATGCATGAAAAGAGACAGAGTTGCTTCTATTCAGGAAAAATATGTCACCTACAACTATAAATCACACTAATAATCAAATAAATATAATCACAGAATCACAGAATGGTCTGGGTTGAGAGAGACCTTAAAGCTCATCCAGTTCCAACCCCCCTGCCAGCAGCAGGGACACCTTCCACTAGACCAGGTTGCTCAAAGCCTCATCCAACCTGGCCTTCAACACTTCCAGGGAGGAGCAGCCACAGCTTCTCTGGCCAACCTGGGACACTGTCTCACCACCCTCACACCGAAGAATTTCTTTCTAATATCTCATCTCAGTCTCACCTCTTCCAGTTTCAAGCCATCACCCCTTGTTTTGTCACTCCCCACCCTTGGCCAAAGTCCCTCCCCAGCCTTCCCGGAGCCCCTTCAGGTACTGGGAGGCCGCTAGAAGGTCTCCCCGAAGCCTTCTCTTCTCCAGGCTGAACAGCCCCAATTCTCTCAGCCTGTCCTCACAGCAGAGGTGCTTCAGCCCTCGCATCATCCCGGTGGCCTCCTCTGGACTCTGTCTAGTAGGTCTATATCCTTCTTGTGTTGCAGGCCCCAGAGTTAATTAGGATTATTATTAATCCTAATATCCCTCTGAGAAAATACCAAACTAACTTGCCTTTTTTGGTTAGTGTTTCTATTTTCAATTGCATCTACATGTTTTCCTCTGGTTATGCCACCTTCTTAATTGTCTGACCCATTGTCCAAACTCAGCCTTGCACAACTTACACGCTACTCTCTTCCTCCTTGTCAGCCACAAATGCAGGAGTTCTTCCTCCCACACCTTTCACTACCACAAAAGGAAAAGGAAAGAAAAAAGCTACAAAAAAATTCTGAAGTTGATTGTATATGCTGTATTTCAGTACTTCACAACAAAGCAGCAAGGCAGGAATTAAGAGAGTCCTCCTTGCTCCTCTAAAACTCAGTTTTGTCAATCTTAAGCTATAGCATAGCTCAGGAAATCCAAGACGGCTCAGAACATCGAAGTAAATGAAATGGGTAGCAATATCCTGTCCTTCTGTTGAGTTTAAAATAGTGGTGGTGTAGGCCCAATGGTCTAAGGAGACAAAAAAAGCAAAGCAAACAATTTCTTTTATTTTTTATTTTTTTAAATAAAATGAGATTAGCTGATACAGCTGGGAGAAACAGAGGAGCTTCCAACAGCCTGAAAGTCTGTCTGGTTTTTCTAGCAGTAGCAATCTGTCTAATAAAAGACATTATCTCTGCATACAGACTGTCTCTATGAACTTTGAAGTCATCTTTATGCAGAGAGCTTCCGAGAACGGCACGAGGCACATGGCCTGACCACGATCAGGTTTATTTAACACTGCTTCTACAGATAGGAACTTCACTGGCTTTGATGGACTTTCTCCTATTCTCCATCCAAGATTTTCTTCCTGTAGAAATGTATGGAAATTGTGAGACTGCTGCATGTGTCCTCTGCTGTGATCTGCAGCTCCACAGTGGCATTTAGCTGAGGTTTTCAGACAACTGTGATCAGACTCTGGACTATTGCTCTGACCTGCACATTTGACATTTGATATATGACTTCAGCAAACTTCCTCTTCCATGACACTGTGTTTGTGAAAACAACCAGGGCTGTGCTGTGTTCAGATGTTCTCTGCGTGGGCTTTTCTGAGGCAGCAGAAGTCTGACTACTCATTAAAATATACAACAGTTAAACTTGGACAAGATGATGCAGAAGAGGAAAACAGACTTTCCTAGATGTTTTTATAAAAAACTACAAAAACCCCAAGCAATGTCTTTGAGATTTTCTCATTCAGGAGTCCTTCCAGTTAAAACAAGATTTCATATTATATTAGTCCTAATACAATCTTTCTCTCACTCTGACACAAAAATAAATTCAATAGTTCACTATGCATCCACAAGAAGACATTATATTTAATTTCACCTTGCAAATACAAAACCCAAACAATCTTACCTTGTGTTCTGCAGTTAACTAGAAGTTAATTTCACTTCAGAAGATACAAATTACAATGGATTAACTGCCTGATCAAGCAGGAATAAAAAAAATCCCCAAATAAAATTAGTACTGAGATTGATCTATAAAACCAACTGTACTAACCGAGTTGAAGACTGTGACGAAAATACTGTAAACATCAGGAAATGGTTTTAAGTCAATGGCTTTAAGTCAGTGAATACAAGGACAGCAGGAAGCCCCCTCTAACTATTTAAATGCGGCAGGTCAGGGCAATGTCAACTCTTTTCCACTGCTTTGCAGAGGTTTGGTGCCTGCAAACATGGGGATGAGTTGGAACAACTGAACTGTGCCCATATAATACAGGTACAGAGATGATTCAAATTGCATGTAATCTTTTTGGGATTTAGGATTAGGCAGAAGCAGCCAACTAATACAATTGAATTAATGCAAACTACCAACTAATTACACATTCTGTTTGTTTTAGCCGAAGGAACAACGAAGGTTTTACAGTTGCTACATTCATCACAGATTTTTCAGTGTTCTGTGGCAAACAATATTTATGTCTTTCCCCCAAGTGAAGCAGACTGAGGCTGGTAGGACTGGCTTTTTCTTTTTTAAGCATTTTTTTTCTTCACCTGCTGGTCCTCTTATATATAAATCTCTCAAGGTATATCTGAAGGCACATTCACAATGTTTATGAGTCACATCATTTACAAGGGCTCTTCCCCATTCACATCACTTTTTCAAGACAAGGGTCAGACATTTAAAGTCATGTGTGTTTATTACTGACTATAATGGTTTTGTGGTTTTTAAAACTTACCTTTTTTCCCCCCCCCTTCTTTTTTTAAACTGATTGCATTTGCAACGCTGCTCCTTTCATCACTAGCACTTTTTTTAGGGTTCTTGTGGACCATTTAATTGTGAGCAGGAACAGCATCTAGCATACACAGGCACAAGTTCTACTCTATAGATAAATATTAGAAAGGAAAAGCAGTAGAAGGTGGCAAGATGCTTTTGTGGTTTCTTTTAAAACAGGAGATTTAAGTGTATTAAAGGTGCAATTTTTGCTTCTCTATGGACCTCAGAGGAAACTTCTCCATGGTCAGGAGGTGTGCAGTATGCTGTGGGAAAACCCATCTGGGCTCAGTTCGATGCTCCGTGAATGAGGGGTTCTCAGCATCTGAAGGGACATAAGATTTACTCACTATCTCTACCCCTCTTCTTATTCTGTCTCATTCAAGTGGCTATTTTACTCAGCCAACTGTTGTCAGGCCTTTTTACAGAGAACCAGAAGGAGCCCTGCACCATCTCTTACCTCTCACCCTCCCTGCTCCCCTGAGAACAGCACCTATTGTACATATACAACTGAGTGTGCTGAGCAAGAAAATCACATCTGAGAACACACCTCCTGTCCTTCAAAACATCAGCTCCTTCAGCAATTCCTGTACAAAATCCTTATTTTTTTTCCTTTTTTTTAATTTCCACGAACAATAAAGGACTTTTTTCACTTGTGTTAGAAAAATACTTAATCATGCCAAAAAGACGCTTTCAAGATGAAAAAGTATTCACAAATTTTTCAGCAAAAAATTCTAGGTGACTGAAAAAGGTAAAAAAAGTAACGATGCCCCATCTTGTATACTTGTGTCTTTAAAAAAGGTTTCTTTTGTATAGGTTATCTTTATTTATAGGTTATCTAATTTCATAAGATAGCAAACTGTATCTAACAACTGAACAAGCTGTCACTTGGTACATAAAACCAAGCACCACATAATTGGGATTCATGGCTTCACACTCTGCTTTCATTATGCGTGCTCACTGCAAACAGTGTCAGTGTAGGTATCACTTTCTTAAAATAAAGTGTTTAAAAATAATGAAGTCTTTCATGTGAGGTCACCTTTTCTCAAGGCACAATGTGATCTTTAATTAGTGCTGGAGATAAGAATATCTGTAATACCTTTAAATAATCCTGCATCTCGAACAGAAAGACTAGGAATGTGTAGATTTTATAAAAATGCTAAAATTAAAAAAATGAAGCAGGTGCTTCAAGTTTCTGTAGAGACATGTGCAGATTTTTGGCTACAATTTTTAAGTGCCTATTCATTAGACTCTTCGGAAGATAAAGCTGCGCACAGAGCCAGCTGGCTTTCAGGTACTTTTGCTGCCGACGAATGTATTAAACTGTGAAAGTGCTGCAACATCACAATCCAGGGTCTGAGACCACGAGTACAGTTAAACACTATCAAAACTGAAAGTGGGAAAAGCAGCAGTAAGATGGCCAGACAAACATTACTTCACTGGGCATTCTGAAAAAAAATAAAATAGAAAATCTACCCTAAATAAATTTTCTTTACACGGAAGAAAACAGGAATGTTGAATTTCAAAAATTATCTGGTAATTTCAAATCTCACCATGCTGAAATTCAAATAAAAAAAAATACCTGAAGACGCTGTCCACTCCAAGAGGAGTTAAAAATACTGAAACAAGTAAAAGTCCACCTTGATCCCTCCTCATCCCCCTGATGATTAGAATATTTCTAAATTCTTCAACTGTAGGTATTCAAATTAAAAATAATTACTATATTGTGGAGACAAATTACTGTGCTTGTCAAAAAGATTTTTTGTTATATAGCATGTTTGTATACAGAGTTGTATTTATGGCATAGCACAGCACACGCAGCAATAAATCTGTAATATTTATAGACACATATTTAGGTGTAAGCCCAAATTTACACCCCCTGAGACAGGGATATCGCTACTAACAGCGCCTCACTTGGAATTTATCCAGCTTTTGAACTGCAGATTAAGTACTGTTTTTATTTCCTTGGAGAAATAAGGTAAAATTTCTCATATTCAGGCAAGAACAGAATGGCAGGGTTCACAAGACAGATGGTGCCTGAGTACCACAGCATTTGTCACTCTGTTGTTCACTGCTGAGGAAATACAGCAGAACAATGACTTCTGACCGGTATTTGACTTACCCTCACAAGTACATGGCAGCCAAGTCTCCATACATCCACACATCCCCACATGCCTGATGTTTCTCCTATGGAATGCAAATTCCTTTTTTTCCCCACAAATAATTTTTAATTCTGGATAATTTAGAGGCTTCAGCTTAGAAGTCCAAAGCTATCTTACTTTCAAGAAGAAAATAGGCTGATACTTCATTTTAAATATTTCAGTGGAAGCGGGATTTTGGTAAGATTCTGAAAGAGGAGGAGGAGACTGTTCCTCAAAAATCACAACTGCCACCACAATACACACATGCAGAGATGTTCACTGGTAATTAACTTTCTCCTCCCATTGGCTCTAGGTTTCTCTTTTAGTGTAATTATGTTCTCAGAATCACAGTAAGCTGTAGCGAAGGAAAAAAATACACCAAAGCACAACCCATCTCTTTCTAAAGATAATTTTAAGAGCATTCTCAACAGAAATGACGTATATGTACATGATAGAATGGCATATTATCTACCGCTAAAGACAAAAGAGCTTTCTTGGCTATTAACCTATTTCCAATATGAATAATTGTATTACTTTAATTTAGATATGAGGCATTACAAGGGCTTTACAGGAAGTACTTTCCCTTCCCCTCCTTCCACGAAACGTTTTGATGTACAGGCCCAATTTCTTACCAGCCACATAGTGCTTGCACAGTGTCCACAGCTGCCAACCATTAACAGAGAAATATATGCTACATACCCACAGAACACAATCAATACAGGGCTCCCTCTCCCCTTAAAACCACATGCATCACAAAAAGAGGAATTACACAAAGACAGGATTTATAAAGGAGTTCAAAAGCACCAAAAACCTCTATGTAGTCTCACAGAAGTAAGAATCCTTTGAAAGAATATTAAAAATCTTCACGTGTACTCTCTCAAATTATTAGTCATATCAAATCCAGTGGATTTTTAAATACAAACAAACTGAATTTTAAACAATAACTACCAATGATATCTGTTTTCAAAACCCAAACACCCTACAATAAGTTGACATCGTCTCTTGTTACTAATAATCAGTATAACAGCAAAATCCAGTGTATCAAATAGCCCTGGAAAGGAGTCCGTTAAAAGGTTTAGTTGTCCTATTTGCTGATTGGAAAGCTTCAGAAAGAATAGAAAATGCATATAGAAGTTGGTAAACCTCAACAAATTTAAAAGTATCTACTCCTTACATTTCTTTCAACATAGGGAGTGACAACAAAGCTAAAGAAGGAAGTGACAAAAATTCAACCCCAAATTCAACTCTCTCTGTTCTCCCTGCTGAAACAGAAACAAAAAAGCAGAGCGGCGATGAGAGAAGGTAACACGCAGCATCGCTACAGCAATGCAGGGCATCTTCCTACAGAATTAACTGACTGCCAGTGACTTCATGAAGCCAAGTCATTAAATGTGCCTGGGCTAAGAGAAGACTGTCTGGCGTTGTTCAGCTGGAAAATGCAGGCAGGCCCTGCATCTCAGAAAATATGGTAATAGAAAGGTTCTTCATATCAAGCTGCTTACTGAAAGTCATCACATGAAAACACCAGTAGTCTGCATCTACTGATGACAAGTTGTTGTGGGCAACTTTTCTAAGCTGGCATGTCCAACTTTGGAAAGAGACGAAAGGAGATCCATCTTTCACTTTCTAGGGATTTCTATCAACCATCCTGTAGGCCCTGAACTCATCCTTTGACACAACATCCCAGTGACTCAATGACAATACCAACGATTTTTCAGTGCTCAGGAGGACACTTGCAAATGTATTTTACCTTTTTCTCCATGTTCTGAAATGTAATACGAGAGTGAAGAGATCTTCTTCATACCTCACAAAGTTCAGAGGATCCTCTGCAGAATGCTGCTATAAACAACCGTCATTTTCACTGTAGACCTTTGCTACCAACAGTGCATTGGGCTGCTCCAGCTTCCACAAGCTTGTACAGTTGTCCCAGGTTGGAAGCTGGATAATGAGAACACTGGGGAGCAGTATGTGTACTGAAGGCTTCTGCCGAGCTTGAGGATCCAAGCTTTTATGAACTGCCAACGGGGAGCTTAGGAGAAGATACTGATTATGTCTGTTGGCAAGACTTTAACTTCTTAACTTCCATAATGTCTCTGAGGTAAACTATAATTACAATGGTTCAAGCAAAGTAAGGTGGGAGTTCCATATCTGGGAGGTGCAAGGCAAAGTTACTCACGATCAGTTGTTGATTTACTAGAGAACTGCAATTCAACTCTGGGCACAGTCTGATCAGTAAGTAGCGTGGCCATGATTTTTTAAAAATCCTCCTTGGCACACTAATGAAGATGGTGCATTTGTAATAATGATTAAGCAGGTTTTGTTTATCTTAATTTTAAGCACCTATACTTAATTTAGCACGGATTATTGGTGAATTACGATTCTCTCAACCACAGATGTCTATTTGAAAAAGCTGTGAGACTGTAAACAAACAAACAAGTCTTATCTTTAAAATAAATGTACGAGAAAACATGAACGTGTTAGAGGAAGATGGCAGAAATAGCAGAGTTTTGCAGAAATCTGTGGAAAAGAATAAATGTGAGACAAGGAGCTCTCAGCACCTGAATAGTGCTAGACCTTAAGGAGCTTTATATCTTTATTAAATATAGTGACTGAATTTTCTAAAATCTTCTTCCAGAGCTGTTTCTTGCTGCAGTATGTCAAAAAACTTTCTAACATGACATTAGTTTTGAACTATTAGTACAGGTTAAAATTATAAAGAATTCATGCCAGATGTCTCTAAATAAACTTCATCTAATCTACAGAGAGACATCATCAAACGTGGTAGAAAGAAAATGAGAACAGGAAGTTTTGCTTCAGTCAGTGGGGTTATGGATGAACATTGCTCTACCTTCCTGCTAAAGCAATGATAAATTATAAAAAAAAAGATTCCAAATTACCTGTAAGCTCTACTCATGAGAATACTGAGGAAAAGTGAGAGAAAATGGGGCAAAAAAACCAAAACAAGAAACAAAACCTCATAAAACCCCTTCAACAATAATGCCATTTATAGCTGTCAATGACAAATTGGTGGCTGTGATACTTCCACATCATTTGATTGGTGAGGAACACGTAAGAAAGCACACCCAGTGTGACCAGTAAATGCTGGACTTGGGGAAATGCACTTACTGGATTTCTTATGAAGAGTATGAAGCATTGCTTCTGCCCAGAGTGTTAGATCCACAGAAGTATAGGTGGACGAGAATTCCAGGGCAGCTTCTTATCCCATGGTCTTTGGAAAGGTGAAGATTAAGTAGCATCTGAAACCTGACATTCAGCTCATGGCTTCAGTGTGACAGGTATACTATAGGACAATATTTTTCCCTTAAGTCATATCATAAAATATCACAGAATGAAAGTAACCTAATGAGAAGGAATACAGATAACTGCTTATTTGTAAATTAGAAATCCAGATATAATCTGGAACACTCAACAACTGCGTGTTGCCTGATTAATTCCTACATACATATTGGGAGACTATTAATTTTGTTAAGCCAAAAATATGAAAACTTAAAAAACTTATTGCCAGACTCCACCAGAAGCCCTCAATATGGCCGATTACTGACTTTTGTACATTGCATGTAAAATTAAGATTCTTAAATTTTCCCCAAGATGTAAATTCAAATACAACAATTTTAAGATGTTCTACATACATAGAATTTAAAACCTGATGAAGTTTTGTATCAGAAACCATTATCTAAAGCTATGTTCACAAAGAAGCAAGGAACTTCAGTGTAGTACCAAAGCAGCAGGAAGAGAAATTTTAAGATTTACTTAAAACAGTTGAGATGCAACTCAAATGCCTTAGACCAGTCCATTGCTCCTAACAGAAAAGTGTCAGCATAAGGCAATGACTATGAAAAGATGACAGAAAGGAAAAGAAAATAACATTAAAACAGTAGGAGTTAAATGAAAATATGGGCATTCTTCAGTAGAGATTTATTTAGAGACCTATTTATCCCAACACAAACTGTATGAGAGGACTGTTGCTCTCTTGTGTGTGACTGGAACCTACAGGAATTAAATATACAAAGATATATATACACGCATTTTTCTTTTCCATGTAGAAGCACTTATTAAAAAATCCTGTCTAAATTTTCTTAGTTCAGAATATGATTAATGCAGCCTATCAGAAGCCAGATGGTGCAAACCCAGAGCCATCAATCAAAATGAAAAGACCACTGAGTGCTATCCAGAGCGATGCGCTCTCAGATGGAATTTCTGGTCACAGACCCTAACACGCGATGTGCAGGGGAAGCCATAAACATCACGAAACTGCCCCTGAGGAATGGCCAGAAACACATCAGGCTTTGTTAGGCAAAAAAAAAAACCCTGGAGAAGTCGTACTTGCTGCTGTAGGCTCTGACTGAGAAAGGTTCTGTGAGCTAAATAGATGTACTTTAAATAAAAAAAAATGAAAAGCAAGCTCTTTAATGAGTTTAATAATGTTTGCACTGATGATGGTATCTGTCAAACCGTGCACTTGCCATTTGATTTAATGGGGGATTCTGCCATACATTAACAAAGCAGCTGCCACTGTCTGCCTGACGAGTGAATTGGTATTTAATGTCTTTTCCTGCACAGGACTTACAAATAATTCATATTTTTAGCTTTATATTACACATTTTCTGCAACAGTTCTATGGAAAACAAGGTTGGGATTTGTAACGTAAAACAGTGATGGCTTTTATCTTGTAAGGTTTTATACCAAGCAGGACTTTTATATATAAAATAAGCTTGTAAAAAAAATAAAGGCATGAAGGAGCATAAGTTGGCATACAGATGCCTCACAAGTGATGCTAGCAATATTAAAGGAGATGTAAAAATAAGCAGCAGTAAAAACACATAGTTATTTTTTCCTGGAAAAAGCATGACAGTATGAAATAAAGGATTTGTCAGCATGACTACTTGTATTTGCAACCTGAAGAGCTTTATCACACCACCTCTCTTATATGTGCTACATATATCAAATTCCATGGAAATATATCTGGAAGAAAAATCTTGTCCTGTGTTTTAAAGACCTCTGTCAACTGCTTGCATATCCACCTTTTTTTTTCTGTAAGGCTAGATGACTAGGTAGGACTATTATGATTGTACGAAGAAAGAATGAAAGAAAAATTGAAGACGATCTAAAGCAGCATTTACATGAACTAAAACGTCGTCTTTAAAGATCAACCTCTCCGTTGCTTTCAGTGATATTAGAAAAGGCCACATTTATCACAAAGAAATTATAATGCTCCTGTTCCTTTAAGGAGATATAAACCACCTCATTACTATCCTGATGGATCATGAGATATCAAAAATTAAATTCGCCACTGGTGCAACAAGCCTCTTACACTTCAGATACCACAAATCAACTAGAGGCAGTCTCTCACCCTCTAGAATTACAGGAAGAAGCTACAGCTTCTTGGAAAGAAGCTTTTTTTTGACACTGAAATCTCACCAAATGTGCAATGATGAAGTAAATTCCAAAGAAGATGGCTGTCATACAAGCCTCTCAAGCTGGAGCCTTTCCCTCCAAAAATGTATGGAAGGATAGATAATTTATTTTATCCCTTTCTGGATGGATACAATTTTTTGGATGAAAACTATTTTATGTTCATAAATTACCATAATACAGAGGAAAAATAATACGAAGAACATGGTGTATTTAAGGAATGAAATATGCTTTGTTAACGTGCACTTACAACAAAACCCAGGTTTGTACCTCTCTCTTTATTGACAGCACCGCTCTTTCCTTTCACTACACTAAAGCTGGAGCAGAGCTGAAATCCAGTCATGTGTTTTAGATGCTTTCTTCTGCCCTGAACTAGGACCTACACCTCCTTGGTACGTCCACACTGCAGAGTGAACTCCCAAGTCTACTGACTCTGAGCCTCCACCCTGGAACTAGATTTGGAGATCTTTCAAGCCTACTCGATTTTACAGGAGCAGAGTATGTGTTAGTATTGGGGTAATTTGCCTGAATGTTGGTAGTTTTACTGTAAGCATGCACATGAAATCTCTCAGTGCTCATCCTGCCATTCTCAAAGAGGATGAGCAATGGGTGAGACCCATCGGATGTGTTTCTAGTTATCTGAATACAAACACTCTCTCTCCCCCAAGACCATGAGCCCTTCGCTCACACACAGGCAGAAGGAGTGCAAGACCAGAGCATGTTTGTAAGAACCCCAAATTTCACGTGCAGCTAAGAGAGATGCTGTGCTGCAGGTGACAATCACCACTGACAATTAACTATGCAAAATTCCCAGGGTTTGACAGCAGATTCTGAGACACCTCCGTCAGGTGCCTTTCAAAGCAGAGCACTCGAGCTCTCGCTGAGAGTGAGCTACCGGCGCTGTGCTGACAGACAGCGGGAAAACAAATTTCCTGGGTAGAGCAATCTAAAGCCCAACTTCTATCTATAGTTTTACGTGGTCACTTTACTCAGACTTGCCTTGTCAACGTGTCCTGGTTTCACTAGGATAGAGTTAATTTTTTTCTTAGTAGCTAGAATAGCGCTGTGTTTTGGTTTCAGTGTGGGATTTGTTGTGAGAAGAATGTTGATAACATACTAATGTTTTTGGTTGATGCTGGAAGTCCAAGGACATTGTGTTTTGCTAATCTGCTAGTGCAAAGGACCAGCAGGGGAAAGCACAGTAATTAGCAAAACCCCAAACTGGCATTCGGATGTGCCAATGAGATATTCTACTTCCTATCACGGCATGTTCAGTACATTAACCAGAGTCGACTGGAAACCAGGGGTATTCTCTTGGGGATCACTTGGGCTCACTCTTCAAAGATTGTGGTTTCAGTTTCAGGACTGTGTCTGCTCTGGGATCACTGGCTGGCACAGGCTGGGCATCAGTCAGCAAGTGGTGAACAGCTGCACTGTGTATCACTCCTTTGTATAGTCTGTTATTATTGTTATTATTATTATTTTATTTCAATTAGTAAATTGTTTTTATCTCAATCCATGAGTTTTCTCACTTTTACCCTTCTGTTTCCCTCCCCTGTTCCTTGGGCAGGGGAAGAGTGAGTGAGTGGTGGTGTTTGGCTGCCACCCAACTGCTAGTCAAGAGAAAACACCACAGAACAGTATGATAACTAACCTTTCTTCACTCTTTGACGTGGGATATAGTACAGAGAAGAAATTATAACACAATAAAAACTAAATGAGTGTATCTAGTTCCAAATGACAGCAGAAGATGGAATCGTAGCCAGTGCTGATTTATTACCAATTGGGAAAAACGTGATCCCATCCTCCCCCAACTTACTTGAAATACACAGGATTGATTCCAAGTATCATCCAGAAACAATCTCAAATCAACGTTTTTGTGGGGTTTTAGTGTGTGTCTACATGTGTGTGTGTGTATATGTAAGGTTATGCAGAAGAATATTATGAGAGGATAAGGAGGTCAACTTTTCTATCCTCATTATCAGATACAAAGTCAGAAAATACCCACCTGCTTCACAGCTTTGTATCAAAGGGCCATTAAAACAAGCTTTTAACCAGGAAAAAGGAAGAAGAAAAGTAAATGGAATATGTGAACTCTGTGCAAGAAAGTCAAAATCTTATCTAAGATTTTGGGTTCCAGAATATTACCCAAAATCTTCTGGTAATAAAAGCACTGATACCAACTTTTCACATCTAGAACTTTAAATAACATGTCAAATTAATTCAAGTGCACAGAAAGACTCTACTATTGTTCTCCAGAGAGAAGACAGGGAACAGAATGTAACGCAAGTTATCATATCCATTAGCAAAGTTCCCAAAACTTGGGGCTCTGGATATATAATCAATTAAAAGCGAACAATCTCAAGAGCTCGGTCATAGGAACACTTAGCTCAATAGCAAAGTTTAAACTCTTGAAGAGTGAAGATTTTTACTGTCACCTCTGCAGGTGGGTTGCCCTGACACTGCTATACCTGCTGCACTGATGCCTTCCCCTCTGACAACAACATTGTCTTTAATGCCTTGACAAAGTACAGCTGTAGGTCCTGTGGGGTTCCATAAATATATATAGCAAAAAACCCCAAGAAAAACAGTAGAGCAACTGAATTAAAGTAAATGGAGAGAGAATACAATGTTAATACCTGAAGAAGATATTAAAAAAAGAATATTTAGGTGGGAAGAAACGGAAAAAAGAAGGTAGACTAAACAGAGAGGAAATAAACTTTTCTTCTGGGGTGGGGGAGAAATGGCAACAGAATAAAGAGGGAGGGGGAAAAAATGAGAGAATGTGAAAGATAATGAAATCTCATCCACTACAAACTGCACAGCCAGAGGGAGATACAGGTCAAATGAGATGTCAGGGAGTGGGAGAAAAAAAGATTCCTGAACTTCATCTGACCATGGAACTCTTAGTTATACACTCTATCACATTGCCAATGCAAGATTACAAAGAGCTTAAAAGAAACTTTAACAGGGTCAGGCCTGTTTACCAGGTAGCATTTGCATTCTGTACCAAGAAGAAAAATTGTGAAGTAAAAGACCACTATTTTCATTATTATTTAACTGAAAAAAATGTATAGATGTTTTTACTTGGGGAGAAGGGGTATATCAGTGTATTTCTTAAAACTGTTCTCAAGTTCAT
Organism: Antrostomus carolinensis; assembly: GCF_000700745.2. Taxonomy (NCBI): domain Eukaryota; kingdom Metazoa; phylum Chordata; class Aves; order Caprimulgiformes; family Caprimulgidae; genus Antrostomus; species Antrostomus carolinensis. The sequence continues at coordinate 37,121 of NW_010336574.1, forward strand.
TGATGAAGATATTTCAATAACACATTGGTAGGTGTGAGGCATCTAAACCTGTGCATCATCATATAGCATTACCTTTGTGTACAGATGCAAATATGATTTGACATACTATTGTTAATAATTTTTTAGAAAGATCATTTTAAAAACATAGAAAAAATATCTGTTTAACTTAAAACAGGAAAAGCCTCCCTTCTGGTTGATAATTTAGGTAACAATCCCAAACAATTCACTTCCATCAGACAGGGTTAGATGCTTGAAATATCCAATTACAGCAAAAGTTACTAGCATTGAATACAGTTTTAACCAAAGTATTAAGCATATACATGCCACCTGTCTGTATATATCTTAGGTTTTGTGTAAAACAAAAACAACAAATAAACCATTAGTTTTACAGCAATAAATTCAGAATATATATATATATATATTTTTTTATTTTTTTTTTCATTTTCTGGATGCAATATACACTTCAAATAAGATTGCAAGTCTTTTATCCCAACATTTCAGCTATAGAATTAAGACAGAGTACATATGTCTTTTTCTATACAGCCTGATCAACAGAGAAGCCAGCCTTTCCTTTACATTGCTTTCCTTGTTTCTTCTCCTATTCTCTACAAAACCCTGAAACAATTCCTGGTATTTGCCCAACCACTTCTAAACTGCCTATATATCAGTTCATTTTGTGTTACAGATGGCATAAACCTGAATGCAGCTAAGAGTTAAGTCAAGAAAAAGCAGCAGCTTTTCAGGCCATTAGATTTCCTTCACTATCATCAAGTAATGTTCAAGTACCCCATTAACACAAGGCCACCACGCTGTTCTTCCAAACAGAAATTGCTTTTCTCTTTCAGGAGTCTTCTTTGAAACCTCACATCGTATCAAGTGCACAAAACAGCTTTATGTAACCTCCTCCAAAAAGTGGTTCTGAACACGAGGGAAGGGAAAAGAGAAGAATGGATGTAGGTTACAATAAGCATTTCCATAAAAGTGGTCTTATCTGACATCTGAGCTATTAAATTAAACCTGAAATCTATTTTGAGGCAGGAGATAGCAAAAGGCTCTGTCTCTTTTCAGCAATAACCTAGAAATCTTTTTCCTCTTGCAGAAGAACAATGCAAAGCACCTGCTTTAGGAAATTCAGACTATGGCTTATATCACAGGCATTGCACCCTCACAGTCATCTTATGATTTAGTACAACGCTGTTCTTGGAATAAATGGAGAGCAGGTTAAAAGGACTTTTGTTATTTTCCAGAATCATATACCCAAGTCATTACCCAAAAAATCTGAAGGCTGAGACAGTATCTCAAAACTACTTTATTTTTTTCTGGCTCACAAGTAAAACCTACACATTCATTGCACTTCTACTGCACACGTGCATCTTAGAAAACACAGTTAATATCTGAGAAATATCTGCTTAGGAAAAAGACCAACAATTGCTTGTGTTTTTCAGTAGTTCTGAAACGTCCCATTTCCAGACTCCAAAAAGCATCCAAACACAGTTTATTTAAACATGCTAGCTGCCATGCCTCATATGTAAAAGAAACCACTTCCTAATGCCAGTGGCTAGGAAAGATGGCCAGCAACCAACCAACACAGAGGCAGAAGATGGCAAAGTCCGGGAGCTCAGAAACTACTAGAAAGGTACGAGCACAGATGACAGAAAGACATAAATCTCACCTGCTAGATGTGCTTAATGCTGCAACTATGTCCAGTCTTTCATTGGCTTCTTTTAAGAAAACACTCTCACAGCAAGACTTTCAACTCTACAAACATCCAGCATTTCAACTGACATGACTTCTCATGTAATCACCTCATGCCACAGTGCAGACCCGTCTTCAAAACCAAAGCTTTCAGGATCTAATTAATAAAGTGGTATGGTGATGCCTGCCATTAGAAAGTCAGCCAACATCGGGCATTTCAGAGTTGTTCCTTTCAGTACACATCAGAATTTCTTTTGTTCAATTTTGCTTATTTATGAAGGGCAGATGGAACATGGGAGAAAAATGAAACAACTCACTGATAGGAAAAGAGAAGCACTTAACTTCCCACCTCCCTTTGTTTCTGCCATTTAACTAGGCAATTCTCACCATAGTGAATGCAGTTTTGCTGGTTCTTGGTGCCATCAAGCTGTGTGGTGCGGTTGACACGCTG